>NC_142945.1:22466532-22526532 GCF_046866305.1 Octopus bimaculoides | reverse complement strand
CATAATCACGCATCATTCCTCCCTATCCAACAAGTAATAAATAAAATGCATTCTGCAATCACGATTGTTCCCTAGAAAGCAAGTTTGCTGATCAATTTTAAGAGTTGAAGGTAGTATATGCTTTGAACGTTTGAAACAAAATCAATCATGCATAAATATTTCGGTTTACACTGATATCGCAACAGTGTGGTACACTCTCTCATCTAACGTTTGTTAGTTATTAACAGATATGTACTAAATTAATGGAAGAACGATTTTGCAATTTATGTGATATGTATATATAGTCAATAATATAGTTTCTTCGTTTTTTTTTTGTTTTTTTTACTGAATATTTAATTTGAACCGCTAACAGAGACATTTATGAGGATTATGACTCTCTGCAGTTTCCATTAACTGACGTGTGTAGAAATAAGATCTATGTAGTTACACCTAAAGTTTCTTCGTTTACACCCGAATAAAGAATACTCTAATCGGTAACTTACACCTTATCTTTAGCATGATTTAGTGAAAAGTTTAACCTTCATATATTTTCAAACCTTATTCAGTACATAAATATAAAGTAATTACTTTGATACAAATTTTCATTTTTTGTTAACACTTCACACTTACCCAATGCTTACTGAAATTTTTGGTATAAAATTTGTGTGTTGTTGTTTTTTATATGTTTCTGTTGTAAGTATCGGGATTGTATTTAGGTTGATGATATCTATGTCAAATTTTTCTACCAACAGGTTGGTGTATTGATGAACACTCAACGACAATAGAGAACATAAAGATTACAGTGGTCGTTGAGAATAATTTAGCAGACATGTAGTACTAGCAGACATCTCAACATTAGAACAGAGTTACTTCTATCATGATGAGTCGTGTCTGGTATCCAAATGCGGATATCTGGACTGCTTCGCATTGATCTGTGAACAATTTGAAGGCTGTAAGACGTAGTGTAGGATTTCAACAGGGTTTGAAGCTGGGGCCACCAGGAATGGACATAGCAGACGTTGAGACTATGTCATTACGCCAGGATTCACCCCCCCCCCATAACATTGAATGGGCATTAGACCCAATTAAGACGGCCGTGTGAGCTGCTGGTGTCTATAGTCTTTCCCACTGCCTGGTCTTTCTTTTCCAGTTCACTTGTGATCTCTTCTATTTCCAACTCTGTCTTTTACCTGGTTCTCCTAATAGCATTAGCTTGATCAACTAATCTCTGCTCAGTCACTTTAAACACGTCATGCTCTATCAAAGGTATTAACATCTGTTTTCTTTGCCCCCTCCTTTTAGGTTCACTTTCTAAGTAGCACTGTATCACTATCCTGTTTTCTTCGCTGGCCCACTTCCTCCTCCTTGATCTATTATCTTCTGATGCTGTATACGATGACAAGCGTCGTCAGTCGTAATCTTTACTTAACCACGGCCGAGCGAGAGGCCTTCTCTTTAAGGTTTAGCTTCATGTTCGTTGTTGCAGAGTTCTAGTGAAACTCCTGTCTCTCATAAACTGAGGTAAGGTAAACTTCGTCACCATCGTTATTACTACTATTGTTTTTCAGCATCTGAGGGTTTCAAGAAACATTCTGTTACATTATTTGTCGCACCTTTGTGTTGTTAGTGTGGTGTTTGGTGCATGTTCTGGCGGAGTGGATATTGTATTGTATCAGTACATTTTGTTATGGTATTTTCTTTGAATCTTCTGTTGTATTAGTTTTTATACTATGTGTTGTTTCTATTGCGCAAGTTGTCTTTTTCCCTCGGGTATCGGCCTTCTATGGCACCCGGTGTGGGTTCAATTCGTTGGGTATTTACAGTATGAGTTTCTTCTTGTATGATTTTGGAGGGGTGTTGCATATTTTTTCCGTCTGTTTCATCTTCAACATCCTTATGAAATTGTCTATATATTCTTTTCTTTATCCACCTATTTTCAGTCTCATTCATTCTCAAGTGCTTGTACAGTGCTTTTTCTTTGCAATCTTTCATCCTACACAATAATAGTTGTTCTGTGTCATTTTTTACATACCAGGCTATGATGTTTTATTCTGCTCTAATGCTGTGTTCGCATCTTATCAATTATAAGCTGTTTAGTTCGTCTACTGGCTATGCGATTACCCCTACTCCATCTCTAATTAGTGAAACCGCCCAATCTTATTCCGTCTGTTTCATTTCGAATTAAGTATCATTCTCAGTCTACGCAATCACTCCTATTAAATTTTTCTCTCATTACTTTCTCCACCAATTTATCTATTTCCAATATCTCCAAGTACATATAGCCCGTCTCTTCTATCTGCTTCATAACCTCCCCCGACGGTATCGCTTGCCCGTCCATTACATGTAATTTTACCTCTCTTCGAGACTAACACACCAGGCTTTTTTCAGTCCGAACTCCATTCTAATATCAGCACCATGTAAACGAGGGAACTGACTTGGGATTCATCTCTACCATAGAAATTGAGGTCATCCATGAAAAACAAGTAGTTGAATTTTTGTAGGGAGCTCTTAAATACATATCCAGGCTTTGCTTTCCTCAGAATCAGTGTTAGTAGTATTATGTACAGTACAAAGATCAATGGTGACGCCAACTTTTTCCAAGCAATCGTTCAACATTCGATGCAATACCAAATATGTTCATATACTCCATATTCCAAGAATGTGGGATCATAACGTATGCCTTACGATAATCGATCAATGACATGGCTGAGTTAGATTTCCTCTTCTTGCAGTATTTAAGTACAGTTTTGTCTACGAAAAGTTGATCCTTGGTACCTCTGCACTAACGTTTGCACCCCTTCTGCTCATGTGGCAGGACTCATTTCTTTTTTCTTTTTTTTTTTTTGATGTCCATTGACTCTACAATTATTCCACCCAATAATTTCCACTTAAGTGTCAAGCAGGATATCGGCCTGTAATTTTCTACCGTCTTAGCTTTTTCGATGTTTTTCAAGCACAACACTGTTCTACAGATTTTCTACCACTCTGGTGTTACTTAGACGGCATTTAACAAGGTGGTGTTGAGTTGTGCAGATAATCGTGCATGATATTCACCAAATCTTATGATCCGGGAGCCTTGAAATTCATCTGGTTCCGGGGCCTTCCAATTGCACACTTCTTTGCTGATTTCCTTCAGTTCCCTAACTGAATTGACTAGTTGTGTCTCCTGTGGACAGACTACTCTTTGTTTCAGTTCTTGTAACCATTCAACATCCTTCTTGTGCTCCTTGTCTTTGCCTTAGATGTCACTCCAAGACCTTTGACTTTCAATGTTATCTGTTATCCACTTTCCATCTATACACACTGTACATATTTGTTTGTAGAATCTCTTCTGGCCTACACTGAATAATCTATTCTGCTGGTATCCCTTCATTCTTTGGTGGAAGCTTACCATATTTGCTCTCTTTGCAACGAGGCTGTGTTTCAGTTCCTCCATTACCAAGTTCAGACTCATTCTTTCAATATCATACTGCTTTGTACCTTTATTCGCTATTTAAGCTCTCCCTTCTCTTTCCGGTCTAACACAGAACTCTCCTTCGAGAGCATATCTATCCCTGGCTGTATTCTTTTTTTTTATTCCACCATGAGTCTTTTCTTTGCTCACACCCATTATATTTTGTGTTTTTGACACCAACACCCACATTTTCTGCTACAAGAATGCTTACTGCCTTGATCAAATTATTTGTTTCCGTGATGTCTTTTGTTTTGATGCATTTCAGAATTTCATTCACCTTTTTTTTTTCTTGGTTCAATTTCCAACGATCTGCAAATAATGTCGCTATAGTTCTCTTGTAGCCTTGCGTTTATTGTCTCGTACATTGCCTTTTGCCCATCTATCATGTCAACATTAATATTATTATTATTATTATTATTATTAGTAGTAGTAGTAGTAGGTGTAGTAGTAGTAGTAGTAGTAGTAGTAGTAGTATTACTGTTATTATTATTATTATTATTATTATTATTGTTGTTGTTGTTGTTGTTGCTGGTGTTGTTGTTGTTGTTGTTGTTGTTGTGGTTATGGCTGTTGTTGTTATTATTATTAGTAATATTTTTATTATCATTATTATTTATGTTCTTGTTATTATCGGTATTTTATGTACATATGTATATAAGTTTGCGTGTGCAGAAATGCATATGCATCCGTGTATCTTAAAATACATATGATATATTCATATTTCAAACTAATTCATCTGTATAAACAAGAACGCTTACGTGTTGCTCGTTGTAATACCAGCCACATTTATTTAAAGAATATAATTAAATCAAATATTTCTGTTATACTATATTGATTTTTCAGATGGACAACTGTTAGAAAGCATGTGTTTCTACAAGCAATTTTCATATCTATTATATTTGTTTTATGTCACCTTCTAAAATATAAGGATTTTTCTAAAATGTGTAAACAACATTTCGTGCCAATAGTTAGCTGAGAATGCCATAGACAATAGGAGATTGCATGATATATATTAGTGGTGTAGAAAATAGGAAACGAAAACATTTCATGTCAGAATGTGTGTGATATGCAGATGGTTTCAATTTACAGTATAAAATAAAACTTCTCTGAACAAAACATTGACAATATCAGATCTAACTCTGCCAAATCATGAGTTTCATACAGTATCAAAGGCTGTTCTTCTTTAGTTAATATGCTTTGTAATTATCAATGAGATGAAAATTGTTTTACTCCAAATCCTTTACAGACATTTTAAGCGAGGTTGTAGATTTACGGATATATATATATATATTTATATATGCAAGTGGAAGTTTATATGTGTGTGTGTTTATACATATATATGTATATATACATGCAGGTAAGTCAAACTTTATCTGTACTTTGGTCATAGCATATCTTTATTATTAACACACGACCTTCTGCACATACGGGCTTATAGTTTGTACTATTGTGGTCAAGTGATCGAAATTTGAGCGTGATCGAGCCAGTTCGCTCCAGTTGCAAAGTGCACAAAAGAACAAAGAGCAGTGATCCGACAATGCTGGTGGGAGTGTGATTCAGGTGTTGAAATGCATCCGAGTCTTTAAGCACAATATGGAAATAATGCACTACCGCGCAGGAGTGTTTAATAGTGGATCGACAATTTTAAAAGTGGCCGGACAAATGTGACTTGTCAAACTCCATCACTGATGTGACGTTTCAGAAAACTCGAGTATCACACATCTTTGCTCTTCTTTGGTGCACATTGCTAGTGGAGCAGCCATGCTTACACTGTAAAGGCAGAAATAAAGGTGGTATCATCAGGCTCAAACTTCAAGCACGTAACCACAATAGTACCAACTACAACCACACATGCGCAGAATGCAGTGTGGCAATAATAAATATATGATACAGTGAACGTATGGATAATTAGTGACGGCTGTACTTGTATCTTTTGATCTTAAATGGCAACTAGCCACTTTAAAACTTTATAGATATACACATACACATATATATATATATATATATATATATATATATATATATATATATATATATATATATATATATATATATATATATATATATATATATATATATATATATATATATATATATATATATATATATATATATATATATATATATATATATATATATATATATATATATATATATATTATATATATATATATATATATATACTTAATCATATCAAAGGGAAATGGAAATTAATGAAACCTTTCACCTCCACGTGGCCTAGCGTGTAAAACTTTCGTCCAAAGACTAGGAATTACTCATAAGGTACAGTGTATATTTAGATACATAACAAGAATCCACTCATGGGATTCCTTACGCTAGAAAGAACAGATAGGTTCTAGAACCACAAAGTCAGGGATAAAATCTCGAAAGGAACGAAAAGAAAAAGAAAAACTTTTAAAAGTGTTTACATTTCGTTTCGTTCCTTTCGGAATTTTATCCGCAATTTTGTGGTTGTAGAACCTGACAGTTCTTTCTAGCGTAAGGAATCCCATGAGTAGATTCTTCCTATGAATTTGAATATACACTGTACCTTATATATACAGAGAGAGAGGTGGGGAGGGAGAGAGAGAATAATAAGAAAAAAGGAAATCCTATGTTGCAGAGCTCCTAATTAGTGCTCTAAATCAAAGTGGATGACAGATTTACGTAGGTCAAGTTCCTTTATCGTGGGAATACAAAATACATAAAAAATTAATCGAGATATTATGTGTCAAGTGCTCCAATATTGCAATCCAAACAAAAGCAGTAGTACAAAACCTTACTATCGTTTCGAAGAATGCGTTTGTATTGGTGAATGTTCCAGCCGATACCTCTTCAGAGGCCAACACTCCTCGCCATACACTTTCTGCAACTTTGCGTGGGCCTTTGAGCAGGTATCGCCATGACAACTTTGTCATTGTCAATATGACGATCACACGTTATGCATGTTATTTCAAAACACTGCTATAATCAGCAGAAGTGAGCTAGAACATTAAAACTGAGTGCACATGCACTGCAAAGTTTATGGTCAACCTGTTCCAAACGGCTTTACTGCGCGGGCTTCAGCTTTGTTACTATGGATACTTATTGATCAGACCTCATATACATACTTACATACATACGTACATATATATATATTTATATATATATATGTATGTATGTATGTATGTATGTATGTATATGTATGTGTGAGTGCGTGTGTGTGTGTGTGTGTGTGTGTGTGTGTGTGGGTGGGTGTGTGTGTGGGTGTGTGTGTGTGTGTGTGAACGAACAGCTGGCACGTCAGGACGAATTCAACACGAACAGCACCAAGATTTACCATAAGTGAGAATTTTTCTCTACAGTGAATTTGCCTTTAGAAGTTGAAATATGTCATAAACCTATGAGAACTAAAGTAAAATTGTCTTATACTTAAGCACTACCTGGCGCTGATACTGCCGAACCACCTCCAATCTGGCGAGAGCATTAACGGCAAGAAAATGTGACATGGATATCTGCAACGAAGAGTATAAGACTGTGATCAGCAGGATTGGAAACAGTAGGTGTTACGGCCGCGTTGGCATGATGCGTTTCATTTACAAGACTGCGTCGATAACTGAATGGAAGATCGAAGCAGGTAAATTCGGGTTTTAGCGAGGCAGATGGGTTTTGGAGTCACAGCCATGAAGCGTATCGTACCTACGTCATCTTTTATTTTAAGAAATATGCGTATATTGTTTGTGGTGGTGTTAACAACATTGGTGCTGTGAATTTCCTCAAACGTTTCATAATCACGCAATAACCTATTCAATCTATATAAAAAAATGAATACTAGGAAAGAGTCCAATAACATAAATAATAACGTTACATATGATTGTTTTGTAGATCGAGTAGTTGTCAGTCGTTGCGGGGTAATTGCTTATAAAATAATTCAGAATATAAAGGGAGCGGAAGAAAACACATTCATTTTGGTATATAGTTGTTTGTGGGTGGCTGTAAGCTCCTCTGTATATATGCGTTATGATACACGCATGCAAACAGCTGTACAGATGTTTAATGAGGTAAGAATATATCAGTATCTCGTAATATCACACTACAGGTAATCAATTAAAAATTGATACGTGATGGGCATGTTAAGTAATGGTATATCAGATGACATAACCGCATGGCATATTCAGAATACGTTCTAATTTAAAACTTTTCCAAATCGTTATGCTACAGAAAGAAAATATTTTACAGACTAACGTAATAAGGAAAATTATGGATTACAATAAGGAGTAATAGGGAGAAATCAAGGATTGCGATTAGGAGAATAGAGACAGAATCATGGAAATGACGTAGATAAGAAGGAGAAAATTGAACTTATAGAAATTTTCTTTGCCTGTTGCCATTGTATTGTCTTTTGTTTCTTTTTACTACATGTTTGTTTCTTTCAGCAAAGAGAGAAACAAGATATATTTTTTTTTACTCTTGAAGATAATTATTTGATCTGCTGGCACTATTTTTATTTTCTCTTACAGTCACTTGCCTTATGCAATACTTTATGTAGTGGATAAAAGTCTTACTTTAAGAGAAAATAAGCTATACTCGTTTTCGTTTTTCTCCTTTCCAGCTGCAAGGCATTATAGCACACCAGTACTTGTATCCCTAAGGGTTGTCTTACAAACAAACACTTTCACATGAACACACACACAAACACTCACATGTATAAACGTGTGGTTGGGCATAATATTAGTGCGTTAAATATAGTCAAGTATGGTCTTCTGGGCGTGAAATATTTATAGAAACAAAATTACGAATGATAAATTAATATTAGATTTCCCTAACCGGGCTACAAATGATTGGCAGGAGTTACATAACTATTTTACTTTCCTACATTTATATGTATACAGTGCATCTTCAACATTTTCCAAGTTCGAAATAGGTTATTTCACTATATTTAAGACACTGATTTTAAGAGGAGAAATAAAAATAAGACTGCTTAATTGACTATATCGAGTTGTTTTCTAAGCCTTCCATTGATTTTATTGGTATAAATAAATTTTGGGGTGAATATCATAACTTACATTTCATTTTATATATATATATATATATATATATATATATATATATATATATAATCAATCAAAACATGAACAAGCAAGAAAAAATAACAACGGGAGAACGTAGTTTAAGTACAGTGTTATTGGACGCTTAAGAAAAGAAAGGAAAGAAACAAGATTTCACGTTTTGAGCGGAACTCTTCATCAGAAATATAGAAAAAGTCCAAAGAAGGGAAGGCGGAGAAAGAAAATCGCCAAGATATATATGTATATATATATATATATATGATGAATTCTCTCATCGTGAACGACAATGAAGTTTCGGTACAGTAAAGTGGTAGTTATATGCTATGGACGTGCATCTCTGTTTTACAAAAAGGAACGAGTTTAGGAGTCACTTTTACTCCAGTGCTTGTGAAACTTTTACTCCGTATTTTCTTCAGTGAATGCCGTGCCTTCTTTGCTCTGTGGGACAAAGCAACAATATATGATTACACACACACACACACACACACACACACACACACACACACACACGTATATAAATATATATATATATATATATATATATATATATATATATATATATATATATATATATATATATATATATATATATATGAGAGAGAGAATGAGAGAGAGAGAGTGAAAAATAAGTCACAACAATTACTCCCAAAACTTATACATATATATGTACTGACGTTATTCAAGATCGCATAGATAAACGAAAAATGTGTTTGCGTAAAATATGTTGCGCTGTAACATTGAATTATAACGTAATTTTATTTGTACAAATTCTGTGCTAAAATAATAGATTGATAAAGCAGTAATATTAGTTTTGTGGTTTTTAATCTCGTGACGATGAAAATCTGTATATTTGAATACGGAGAACGTTGGCCAATGAAGGGAAAAAACAATGCAAGTAAGAATGTTCACCTCCCGAACATCATATAAAACCAATCCGAAAATTTTGTTGTTTTCTATATGAACAGCAAAACAATACCTAGACTTATTTACATTATGTGTTTATCCACAGGAAATTATACTAACTAGTGTATGTTTGTGACGGCCTCCTTTATTTTAGCAGCAAATTTAAGATTTATCGTCTTTATGGTTATCTAGAACCATATGTAATGAATGAATTGACTGATATCGACATTATGCGAGTGGTATAGCATTTCAATAGTAATTCTTAGTTACTTTTATTTTTGATCCCATGAATTCCATGAATTTTTAAGACTTCTAAATTTTCTAGTTTTAACCGTGTATATATATATATAAATGTGTGTGTGTGTGTGTGTGTGTGTGTGTGTGTGTGTGTGTGTGTGTGTGTGTGTGTGTGTGTTGTGTGTGTGTATGTATACAGATAGATAGATAGATAGATAGACAGATATTTAACCAGTTCTACATTCGAATAATATTCTATAATATGGTAAAATGAATGTGTAAACTCTTGAAAATGTTGCACTTTATTTGGGAAATATTAATTTTTTAAAGGATTTGATTTGTACATCAACCACTCTCCGAGAGATTTTATGTAAAAGCCTTTAGTGTTACAGCTTTCATACTTGCTTGATCGTCTGTCTGGTTTCCGTTTTCGGAATACTACTCTTTGCCTAATTAAAATGTTAGGTAATCTGATTGAGGTTATATGTTCACATCAACCAACAATTTCGTGATTAGGGGTAAGTCAATTACATCGACACCACGACTCCTGGGGGGAAGAAATGCCAAATTTTGAACACAAAACTTGGAGAAGGAAAAAAATGACGCTGAAAATTTCGTCCGGCGTGTTAACGATTCTGTCAAATCATCTCTTTTTATTATGTAGGCTTATTTACATTAAACCATTGAAAACAAAGTGAATTATATTTAACGGTAAAATTTGAAGACAATAATGCTGTTAATAATACCTTGTAGAATATTGGTTGAAAGCATTGGATGGTGAAACATTGAGGGTTGCTCATTTGGGCACGAACACATACCTGAGCAACCTTCAACTGTATTCCAAGAGGCTATATACCCAATATTCTACACGCAAAATTCTAGGTCTTTCTACTTCGAGTAGTATCGATAAAAATAATTGACTTCATATTTCTCAGATTTTGAAATTCTAATAAATGCCTGACAAATCTCTCTAATAACAATAGATCTTCAAACATTGATTAAGAACATTAGAAAATTGCTTCGACATAATGATAAGAATACATTATCTTGTTTTGTTTCACGCATATGCTAGGATTTATCGACCAAATATTCGACACACTATTATTAATAACTCCGTTAAGGCACTATTATTAATAGCTCCATTAAGCCCAGCAGGCAGAATCGTTAGCAGACCATGTAAAGTTCTTAGCAGCATTTTGTCCCTCATTACTTTCTCATTTCATCTTCCCTGGGGCGACGTTTCCTTTTACCAGTCGATCATTAGGGTCGCTGTAATCGGCTTAGCCTCTCTCCCGAAACTACCGGCCTTGTGCTAAACTTTTAAACCGTATTTAATAGCTCCGTGATCTTTCAGATGCATCGTGATACGTATCTTACTTCATATGGCGAGAAATTTCGGAATATTTACCAGGTGTAGTGTAAAAGATTATCCGACATTTGGTCAAAAAGCAAGTAATATTAAAACAACTCACCATTTCTATTTAGTCTCCTTGAAAGTATTCACCATAGGAGTCAACACACTTCTGCCTGCATTCTTGCCTCAACTGGAAACAATTCTAGAAATCACTTGGGATACTGCATAGCTGTGCCGTCGAATTTTGCTTAAAACCCTATCTTGACTCGAACGTCCCTTTGAGTGTTTTCTTTGAGCTTTGGACATAGCCAAAAGTCACACGGAGTCAAGTCTGAGGAGTAGGGATCTTGACGATAAGGTGGTGTGTTTTGCTTGACGAGGAATGCTTGGCTGACGTGGGCGAATGAGCGGGTACAGTGTCCTGGTGGGGTTTCCAGTTCTTTAATGCTCGTATGTCGAGTCGTCTTCGCTGCACAGCTTCATGAAGGCGAGGAAGAAACCGCAGCTAGTATTATTTACTGATTTTTTGACCTTGTAGTGTATATTCATAACTCACTGTCACTGACCCGAAGCCATCTTTGAACCGATTTTACCACTAATTTATTTGTTTGTCCCATAGCATTATCTACAAATGTCTTCTTCGTATATAATTTAGAAAAAAAGTTGTATACTGTTTGACTACATCTCATATATAGTTTAGAAAAAGTCGCATTCATTTTAGCTACAACTCATATAATTTAGAAAAAATTCGTCTGATTTTTTACTACACCTCGGATATAATTTAGAAACAGTCGTATGCTTTTTGACTACACCTCGGATATGATTTAGAAATCAAATATAATCTTAGTCATCGCATTTCGCAAGCCTGAAAATCTAGATTCGTGAGTAACACATGTTTGTAGTATCAGTTTACTACTGCTTCACCAAACTACACTAGAAGGCTAATATATTTCATTTGGGGACGAATGTCCTATTGCAATCATAAGAATACGTTTTGACGCATCGTTTAAACATTTGGCTCTCAATATAAAGACATAGAAGGCGGTGGGTAGGAAAAATACTTTGCACGCCGGGAAAATGCTTAGAGGCATTTCGTTCGAATTTGAATTGTGCGTTTAAATTCCATCGAAATGACTTTGCTATTCATCGTTTCATAGTCGATAACATAAGTACCTGTCAAGCACTTGGATCGTTGTAATCGACTTACCATTTGCTCGAGATCGCTGGCCTTGTGCCAAAAGTTGAAATCAGTATAAGGGACACAGTTAAGACGACGAGCTAGCAGAATCATTAGCACATCTGGCGGAATGTTTGGTGATATTCATTTCATCTTCACGTTTTGGATTGGAATTCAGCCGAAGTCGACTTTGCTTTCCATTTTCCTATGATGTCAAATAGTAACAATTGAGCACTGGGGTCAATCTAATCAACTTACACTTTGCCTGAAATTGCTGATCTTGTGCCAAAACCTCAAAACATTATAAAGGACAGAAATTAGTATACATTCAAAACGTAGCATAAAGATATTCTTCATTTTTGATACTGCATATTTACTTATACATGTTAAGTTATTCAATATCTGACTAGAAAAAAAATCTTATCGATTTAACAACAGTACACGTTTGAATAACCAACATACATCGTGTTTCATATTGTTATTCTCTATACAACCTGTGTGTGATCAGATATCAACTCAATTTTCTCTGAATCAAATACAGCGTTGTATATTGAAATGCTTCTACATTTTTGTCAATCATCCTCCAAACTATTTACCGTGTTTTATTTTTATTTATTCTTTTTCTGTGCAAAGATTAACTAAGCCATTTTGTGTTCGATAATAATAGCTTCAATCAAAATAGAAAAGATAAAATAAAATAATAGAGTCTTATTGTCAAATTTCTCATGCGAGATATTGAATCCCTTCCAGACAGAATTCAATAACAAAGTTAAATTCGTATATATTCTCAATGAAGAGTCACTCACTTTCTCTCTTTATTGACATAGTTAAGCTAATATTTGATATGTAGAGAACTTTTGAGCAAATACGTCAAACGATATACCAAGTAGTAACTTAGAACACATGCAATAGAGAAAGTAAATTTCTGTTTTATTATTGAGCATTTATTATCTAAGAACAAAATAATACGATATCTGCTTCGCTGTTACTCGAGGAAAATGTATTGTTAATGTTATTCGCATACAATAGGCATGTAGTTATTTCTTTGCACCAATTAAAGCAATATATTATTGTTGTACAATCATAATTTTCTCATCACTATGCAACAAAAGCAATGTTATACTGAATGTTTTGTTTTTACGGAACATTAATACAAATGATATGAAATGGAATAATACAATTCTGTGCTTATTCACATGAACTGTTGTATCTATAACAAATACGAAACTAAACACTTTAGACTTGTCTATTTACTCTATACCTCTATGTTTAACATACTCTAAAATTGCCTTTTACATACGTCTCCTTCAGTAATCAGCATTTGCCAGGATCGGTTCGTGGTTATGGGTGTTAAAGTGTGATCATGCATAAAATTCGATGTATAGCTACTCATCACCTAGACACAGATCAACAGTGTTCAACCAGATCTTAATATACCGGGTTTATATAGCTGATCATCAGTCTTTTTTTCAGACATGGTGTACACATTCTGTAATTAGTTCCCCTTTTTTGCCAAAATCCTATTATTCTTTCTCATCCGAATTTTAGTACCCCTTTATTACTGCCAAACGTCAGTGTAAAATGTTCCCCATAGCATGGTAAGGTTTTATTGTATTGTGCAATATATATCTTGTAACTTTTAAGAGGATTTCTTTCTTAGAAAGACAAATTTACATTCTCTCCAGTGGTTTGGAATAGCGAAAGAATATTTATATATCTGAGATAAAATAGCTGTTATGTATTTATTGAAATTTGAGGCTATGCTTAATCATGTTTGTGTTTTTGTCTGACTCATTAATATGCACACACACACATATATGCATATATATACTAATATACGTATGTAATGTAAATGCATACAGGAATAATATACGCTATGTGAATTAAAAATAAAAGGTATATGTGAAGATACAAACTACGGAAAATCACAATAGATTTACAAGCTGCCAGTGAGGACCTTTGGACGAATCTTCCCTTTCTTAATGATGAACAAAAGTTAAAATGAATGTATTTTGCAGTGAAAAAATATAAACAATCTAATATTAGAATAAATTTAGGTGCATAATTTTAGAAGACAGAATTTTAACCACAGAAGTTGTACCAAGGTAACAGCTCATCATTGTTGTGCTCGTAAATGTGTTTAGAGAAAAAAACAATGCATCCGGACAGATCATGTATTTCAGCTACTTATTAGTCCTATTAGATCCTAGAGCTGTTTCTGGAATATATTGCTTGGGTCACCTTGACTGTAAAGCGTTTGTTGCAACTATAGACAACCAAACTACAGGTAAGCAAATGGATCTTGTTGGTTTAATAACGATAATCCAGTTGTTTGATGAATTCATTTTTTCAGCTCTTTGATCATGGAGATGAATGAGCGGAAGTGCACATACCAGTGTATACTATATTTCGTACAGATAGAAGAGAAAGAAGCCACGATGGAGTTGCTATGTACATCCGTAAAGACGGCATACATCTTGTATTACTGTACAATATATCGTCCACCGAATACCGCAAAATATGATGAGAAATTTGAGGATAGCCTCAAACACATCGAAGAGGTATTAACAAACTTAGATCAGAACATCAACATACTCTTCCTGGGTGATTTCAACATCCCACATGTCAAATGGCCAGAAGGCTACATCCTCTCTGGGATGTCACTGCATGAACAAAAGCATGTAGATTCATTATTTGAACATACTAATAAGCTGTTCATGGAGCAAGTGATACTCAGCTTAACCAGGGGAAACAACATATTGGACCAATGCTTTACAAATAATGTGGACCTTATCCATAATGTGAAGGTGACACCAACGGCACTCTCAGATCACAACATTTTCCAGCTATCTCTGTATGGTCCTGTGCGAACTGTTAGTATCTACCCTATCAAGAGGACTCAAGCCTTATCCAACCTGTATTTCCATAAGGCAAAGGAGAAATCAATCCGTAAAGCGATACACAAACGATACTAGTCCAACAGTTTGTGTATGCAAGACAATGGCCTGAAACTCAGCCAAGCTATATGGACTAAATATATCCCAGAAAGAAAGGACAGTACGCTGTCAAACAAGATTCTTAGGGAAAGAAAAGTCCTCATGAAGTACCATCAAAGATCTCAAAGGGGCTGAGTAGGCAACTGAAGGATAGAGAGAAGTCTATCTTAACACGAAATTGAAAGCAAGATGAAATTCTCTCACGAAATGGAAAGAGCAGAGAGAGAGAGAGAGAGAGAGAGAGAGAGAGAGAGAGAGAGAGAGAGAGAGAGAGAGAAAACGGCTGTGGAAAACATAAAAACAAATCCCAAAGCTTTCTATAAATTCGCAAAGGAAACGGCTACAATAAAATATGAAATAGGACCATTGTTCCAAGGAAATGACTCACTGACGGCGGACCCAGGAAGGATAAATGAGATACTCGGTGGACAATTTAAAAGTATCTTCGATTGCCCCCTTCGGCATGTGCAGATAAAAAATCCGGCTGAATTCTTTGATATTGCAGCTGTAGCAAAGGAGGCGACAGCCATCGATTACATCAAGATTCAGGTTACAGATGTAACAGCGGCTATAGATTAAATGAGCTCATACTCCGCCTCTGAGCCTGATGGCTTCCCAACTATTCTCCTAAAGTCATGTAAACGAAACCATTTCGAATACTTTTCACAAGTTTCCTTGCAAGTGGTCTACTTCCTAAAAAGGTGAAAGAAGGCATTATATGCCCTATCTACTAAGGTAGAAGCAAAGCCGTGGCCGAAATCTACAGGCCAATCTCTCTGACTTCGCATACCACTAACGTCATAGAGCGAATCGTCAGAAAGAGGTAGATAATATAGCTAAATGAAACTAACCTACTGAACAATACACAGCATGGATTCCATCCAGGAAGAATCTGCCTCACACAGCTCCTACAGCACCTGTTCATCTGTCAGAGACCTAATGGTGGCTTTGTTGCCTCGTTGCGCATCCGCCACTCGGGCCTCTCGGGAGCCTCCAAAGTGTTACTCGAGTGCCAACCTCACCGCCAGCACTTTGGACGCGATTATACTTCTATGTGCCTCTTCTAATTTCTTAAGTAGGTCTCCCTCTATTCTATAGCTAGATCCTTACTATATATAACCGATTCTTCTTTAAATGCTTTCTTTGGGGGTATAACACCATTTCTTGTTCGCGATTGTTCCCGTCAACACCCTCTCAACTAATTTGCTAACTCGGTCTCAGTAAGCCTACCGCACCGGGAACGATGCGTTTAATTTCCAATAACCAGGAACCTGCCTATGATTCTTACATAAGTCAAGCGTACAAGTCACAAATTTGTGATCTGTGCAGCTGTTCGTATGAAATTGTGGACAACCTACACTATCTCTGTTCACTCTCCTACTCTATCTAAATAGGAACTGGACGACCCGATGCGGTTGCTCCATGACCACATTGGCACATTCGGGTGGTCGAATCGGTACCTTTCATACTGTTGGAAACATCTGAGCAGGTGTTTGAGGCATTTACATCTCCTCCTATTCTTATCTCTAGCCACATAGCCTAGATGCGTATCCAAGGTAGCGTTCCAATCCCCTACTAAAAGTAAAGCTCGAGACGTTCGAAGGAAAAACTCTATACGTCGCCAAAAAACCGACCGACCTGTTAAGAACGGTGCACAAACTGTTATCAGTCGAAAAGTACACCTATCACTGCCATCGACGTCGAAGACGACCAGCCTACCCTCCGGGTCTAGGAATGCTGCTCCTACTTTGTGGTCCAGACTCTTCCGAAAAGCACCACGGTATCACCTCCCCCCATTCTTTGCAGATATGGAGAAAAATAAATGTCGAATTGTCCACCGAACATGTGCTGGAGGGCCCGCGGGTTGTGGAGTCTGGTCTCACTGATGGCTATGATGTTCACATTCTGTGATTGTATGTCATTTAACAGGTAGCCTTGTTTCCAAGGCAACCCCAAGCCACTCACCTTTATACAACCTATATTAAGCATGTTCTTATCGAAAGTTATGTTTTGACACAGAGAGAGAGAGAGAGAGAGAGAGAGAGAGAGAGAGAGAGAGGGAGATAGAGAGAGAGAGAGAGAGACACACTTATGGCTCGAAAGTTGGTTGTTCTCTCAAGTTTCTCTCAGGAAGTATTTATACATTTTTTGATAAGTACTTTTGAAATTTCTCTACTGTATTAGAGTAGAGAGATTTCAGTGTATTGCGTGTGTTTTGTGTCATGTGTATGAATTTTATGTGTTGTGGTTGTGTCGTGCATGGGTGACTGTTTGTTTTGACATTGTCTTGTGTTATGTTGGGGTTGACCTAATGTATTGCATTAGGTTTGAATTGTCTGTGTTTATTGCTGTCAGCATTGTAAATTCATTGTGTGCTTCTGTGTTTGTTTTAATGCTTTTATTCTGTGCGTGTGTCTTGGTTTCGGGAGTGGTAAATCTCCCTGCTGTCTTTGTTTGCTTCTTTATTCTATTTCCCCCTTTTCTCCTTCTCCCTGTGGCCACTTGCCATTCCTCCGTGTCGGCTTCATCGGACGACATGTCGGAAGAATCAGAAAGTTGGAGGGGGTTTATTTCTGAGAATGTTAATGCTCAATTTGTTTTTTGGTATTTTTGGTATTTTGATGGACAATAATGGGCAGTTGACTGTCTGCAGAGGGAACTTTCTTCCATGTATAAATTTATGGAATTTTTTTTACCGCAAATATAAAACTGTAGCGTTTTTCAGCCGGCACTAATGAACGCGAAGCATGAGCTATTCCTATCATGCTACCATCTGCTAGTGTCGGTTTTCCAAACAATGAATTAAAACTTGAAATGAAAACATTGAATGAGAAATGAATATGAAATACACTGGAGTGAATGTAATGAATATTTATATTTGTGAAGAAATGGACGCAGTGAATGCAATGAGTATTTGAATTAGCGAGAAATTGGGATTAAAAACTTCAATAAACTTGAGACATCGAAATTTACAGGAACTTTCTTTGAACATGAATTTATAAAAATATTCCCAGACGGTCAAGTCTAATAATTGCTTTGTCTTGGTACTTTTAGTAACTGTTACATACCTAATTAATAAACCGCCTTCTCCAATATAGTATTGATACATGGACATGTGTATGTATATGTCGAGAGTCACACGAGATCACATATAAACACCTGTGTGATGCCTCTTACAAATATTTCAATAGATATGATCAAATTTCAGTTTCTAGTATTACCGTGTCGAATAAATGGATGTCTTCCTTCACAGGAATGTGTTGTTATTTTCAACCGGAACAATTACTTCCATAAGAAGGTGCACTTAATTCCAAACGGTTAATATAGAGATATCCCCAAGGAAATTACAGATTACAAACATAATATATGGTAATAAGGGTAAGGGCGCACTCGTAGAACGTTTATGAAGTTGGATATTTATTTAATTGAGATTAGACTATTTTATCGATAGTCTACAATTTAAACAAACGAATAGTTTAACGATTATCATTTAAAAGCAAATCTGCCAGAATATATTAATGTAGCTATCGAATGTTAATATTATTTTGTATTAAGTTGTAAATAATTGAATGCGTGAAAAGTGAAATGTATTGGAGTTTATGTGATACATATATATGATATAATTTCTTGATATAAGATATCAAGCACTGCTTTCTGTATTTCTGATATATTTCTTTTGTCGTTCAATGCTTATGGCTAGGAAATTTGTCTCCGTAATAATTGCAACTACATATACAAATATATGTAACACAATAATTGCAGAAATGTTAGTTTGTTGTACAAAGGAAAAATATTCGGCAATATTTGGGCATACGAGCACTAAGTGAAATTACCTCTATACGAACTCGGCATGGTATTAAAATAAACTGATTTAAGCTGTAATCTAGAGTCCAGTACCCAGAAACCTCATTTAATGGTATGGTTGTTCAGTTAAGATATGCATGAATTATGCTAAAATATAGAAGATGGATTCATCGAAAGCGTACGACCATGTTTTAAAAAATGTCCATGTATGAATTTTTTCTAAAGAATATAAAATATAGTTTCATTGTTGAAGGGTGACTTCGATTATTCAACATTGACTACACACATGAATGTGCGTGCGTGTGTACGTGTGTGTGTGTGTGTGTGCGTGTGTGTGTGCGTGTGTGGGTGTGAGTGTGTGTGTGCGTTGGTGCGTGCGTGAGTGTGATCGTGAAATACAATAATGTAAAATATCATTCTTTCCATGCAATATGATGAAAGAATGAAAGAATTAGTGGTAATATCATCACACAGAAAAATTATGAACAATCTACAAAAGTGCACAAGAAACAGCTCTATATATTTTAATATCAATAATAACGAAGGCTTTCAATAAGATAAGCCATTAAATATTTAAGACGTATATATTAAAAACTTCATTTTCTACTCAGAACACATGAAGATTTGTAAACTAGCTGCACTATAATCTATATACATAAATGAGTGTGTAATGTTGTCTGTCTGTGAGTGTGTTTGGAGTTACTCTAACTCCTCCCACACCGTCCAACGGATGTTGATGATTTTTCGCACATCGGTAGATCCCAAGCCCTGCAGTTCAAATAAGGCCGGAATTTTTCAAGCACTCAATAATGCTCGGTTTGCGTCGATTTTTGTCAGCTCAATTGGGCGTTTGAATCGAAATTCCCATAACGATGTTATTTTCCTGCACGTTTGCTTTTCTTTCACGTGTAAAATTTCAACAAAGTCGATAGAATAGTCTCTAAGGAAATGCTTATTCAATACAAGGTCAGAGGTGGGCTTAACTTCAAGACGGAAAACACGAGCAACGCCGGGCCCAACAGCTAGTTGTCTTTAAAGATAACTCCGAATAATAGTTTATAATGAGGATACACCTTACCCATGTATCTAATTATGTTCACTATCAAGTTATTCAGCAAAGTTGACCATCTATATATCTAAACCACTGTAGCTCAATTTAAGAATCAAGTCTTATTCCTAAAAAAAGATCTACAAATGAAATCGATGCAGAGTCAATTATTCTAAGCTGGTACCAGATACATATATTGACTATGCGCACAATGTACAGGCAATGATATGAACCGTGGGTATTCTAATCTTCAGCTTTATCTCTATGATATAAACCAATTGAAAATCTATCTAATGATTTATAATGGAAGAATTCCTAGGATATTTACTGTTTATAAAAATATTGATTCTTAAAACAAAAAAGAATAATTACTATACAAGTCTAAATGGTGAAACATACTTTAAATTTAAGAAACATAAAATTAATGATAAATGGCTTTCATAAAATATTCAGTAATATGGTGCTTCGAACGGACTCATATTCGCATGCCTTGCACACATAGAAAGACACAGATAAACAGGCAAAGACTCTCATATGCATCTCACTCTACCTCTGTTTGTCTCATTTCGTCTTTCTCTCATTCTCTCTCTCAATAAACATATATACATGCATATATATATGTGTGTGTTTATATATATACACATCTACACATGCAGATATATAAGTATGCATATATGAATACATACAAAGTTATATATATATATATATATATATATATATATATATATATATATATATATATATATATATATATATATATATATATATGTACATACATATATGTATATATATATATATATATATATATATATATACATATATATGTATGTATACACATATATATATATACATATTATACATATATATATATATATATATATATATATATATATATATATATATATATATACACATATATATACACATATATACATATATATATGTACATATATATATATACATACATACACACACACACACACACATATACATATATATGTATATATATATATATATATATATATATATATATATATATATATATATATATATATAGGCATGTGTAAGTGTATGCTCGTTCATATATAATTATGCATCTGTTTGTGTTTTGGTGTGTATGAAAGACAGAAATAAATGACTAATTATTCTGTCATAATAAGATGCAGTTTAGATTATTTTAAATGAAAACGTACAATAAATACAATTTATACGAAAATGATTTCATGAAAGCTACGTCTATGTGTAAATATATATGTTTCTCAATAAAACTTTCAAAGACATACGTCAATTTTATGTGGAAGAAAAACAGGACTAAAAAAGATTGTAATTAACCTCTTTGACAAGAACATGATTGTATATGCAGCAATATATGATAGAAATACTTTCTCAATCCTTATTTCATTTATTCTGTTTTAATTGAATGTCAGTTCCTTAATGAGAAATTTCTTTCTTGAAGAATTTAACACTATAAAGGTTAATCATTAAACAAATATAACAATTGGTATTATCACAAAACAATTGCAAAACAAAAGCAAGTTCAAAAGTAGAGGATTTCTTCTTTAAGGTGTTAGTGAAATGTATGAATGGCTAGTATAGGCATTAATATAAACTGTAAGACAAAAAGTGAAACGTTCCAAATTTGTAATCGACAGCCTCTCATAATAGATAATATTATGTCTGTAGGATAATTTTGTATACATTGTAAATATGTTACAGATTACTGCACATTTCATGCTATTTTCTTCAGTATTTTCTTTATTGGAAATACTTATTGCTTTAAAATATTCTCTTATCTTCTCAATACCTAGTTCACATTAATCTTGTATTTTTACATTTCGATCATGTCAAATAATAATTGCATAATATTAATATTAATATTAATATTGAATAATATTAATATTAATATCATGTGTGTGTGCTTTTGTGTGTGTAAGATAAGGTTAATGACATTCTCTATCCACTATTAGATAATAGACTTTACCAAAAACGGAAATAATTGGTAGAGTTAAATTAAATACGCTTCCTGCGTTTGAAAGTGCCTAAGGCGTGTTTCTAAAGATGATGACATGCACTGTTATGTGCCAAAGAGGGAGGATGTGAGAACTGACTTAAATTGTTCTAAAGGGGGAATATGGAGAAGGTTCGCCCCAAGATTTGATGACGGACTCAGGGGAAAGCCGAGAGTTGTTCCGGAACCCGATGTAGAGCCAACTCCTGACTGCAACACCTGAGATGAAGCATACCGGTTGGCCAGTTGGGGAGATAATTGGCAATCACTGACTGCCTTATGTGCCGCTCAAATACACCAATGGAAAGAAGAAGAAGAAGAAGAAGAAGAAGAAGAAGAAGAAGAAGAACAACAACAACAACAACAACAACAACAACAACAACAACAAGAACAAGAACAAGACGAAGAAGAACAAGAAGAAGAAGAACAAGAAGAAGAAGAACAAGAAGAAGAAGAACAAGAAGAAGAAGAACAAGAAGAAGAAGAACAAGAAGAAGAAGAACAAGAAGAAGAAGAACAAGAAGAAGAAGAACAAGAAGAAGAAGAAGAAGACAGGCGTATTCTTCAATTTTTCTTGATGCTTCTGAAAGGAACTTCAGTCTATATATACTTATGAGTGGATATGTGCGTTGGTGTTAGTTTATGCCTATGTATGTAATTATATGTAGACGCACTAGTATATATAAGAATGCATGTGTACATATATGTGTGTTCACAAATGTATGTACTTGTACATTGTGAGGTAAGTTAAACAGAGCTCAAAAGTCAGGATACACCACATCGATACGATGCAACCTAAAGTTTGCCCAATTTGAATAGTCTCTAGAAAAAGATGATCTCAGTGTCGACGGATAATATTGATTTTAATTAAAATATACTCTTAAACCGTAGTAAAAGTGAAATAATATTAACTAAAATTACATTTCAAAATATTCAAGTCGGTACTAATGTTTCACATAATCTGTTTATAGCTGAATTTTCGACAATATTTCTCATTAGTGAAAATGGTACTTTGAATAAGCATTGTCAATTACAACTGTGTTAAATGCAGGTGCTGAGTAGCAAAAATAGCTTTCGTAAGCTTCAACCTACTGGTGTCTATCTGAGGAGTGTTAAAGTGGTTATACAGCCATTTCTCAACAATTGTCAACTGGAAAACCGGGCTTGCACTTTGTAACGACACTGCATGAACATATGCATGAAGAAGATTCTAAAACTTGAAAGTAAAAGTGAAACTCTAACAAGAAACTAATTGGTGGGAAGTGGAGCCTCTTAACGTTTGATTAATTAACATGCATTTCTATATAAAGTTTCACAACATCTCGACTATATATATA
Organism: Octopus bimaculoides; assembly: GCF_046866305.1. Classification (NCBI taxonomy): domain Eukaryota; kingdom Metazoa; phylum Mollusca; class Cephalopoda; order Octopoda; family Octopodidae; genus Octopus; species Octopus bimaculoides. The sequence goes on along the minus strand of NC_142945.1, from coordinate 22,503,187 downwards.
GTTGTGTGCTTATGAATGTATATACGAATACCAACAATCGTTCTAAAGATCGAATTTGAAGTTTATGAATCGTGCGAAATGTGATTCGAGAATAGTTTTGTTCATATATTTTCCAAAATATTACGTCGTTACATGCACTTTGATATCAGCCCTTCACTGAATTTTGCAATAGCCGTAAATGTAATACCTCGATATAGTACGCCATTGGCTCTTTACTGAATCCAAGTGCGATTGCCATAATTTTTCTACTAGCTTTGTTTTTGTAGGTTGTTGCTTTCAAAAAGGACTTGTTTATTATCAGTTATGTATGTATGTATGTATGCATGCATGTTTGTATGTATGTATGTTTGTATGTATGTATGCATGTATATACGTATGTATGAATATGTATATATGTATGTATATGTGTATGTATATATATATATATATATATATATATATATATATATATATATATATATATCTAAGGAAACGAACAAAAATTGAATATTTGACAAAATCCTTATGAAATACGTGTCCATAAAATTATATTCTATATTGAGAAAAGGGGCATACTTATGAAATGAATCACATTCATCTTCTGACAGGTGTTAACCAATCTTTGTAAAATGAATTAGCAATGTTTTTTTTTTTTCTTTTGGCGGTTAGAATCAGGCAACGATTGAGAGCTAGATGGAGGTAATGTAACATTATTTGAGAGAAATTCAACAAGCATAGAATAACAGACATTAAATCAAAAGAAAGAAGCGGGTATTAATATGTTTGCATGTAAGGTTAGGCGTAAGTATGTACGTATGTATGTATGTATGTATGTATGTATGTATGTAAACATGTATGTAATTGTGTGTGTGCGTGTGCGTATGTGTATGTACGTGTGAGCGTATGTGTGTATGTGTGTATTGCATTAATTGAAGAATAGGGTAACGAGAGTTGTTTACCTGTCAGTTAGCGGACAACATCATACCGCTAACTTATAGTATGCCAAACGTCTATATATATAGGCGCAGGTGTGGTACAAGGTTACGGGTTCCGTCCCACTGCGTGACACCTTGGGCAAGTGTTTTCCACTATAGTCTGGGGCCGACCAAATCCTTGAGAGTGGGTTTCGGAACTGAAAGAAGCCCGTATATGTATATATATATGTATATATATTTATTTATTTATGAGAGAGAGTGAGTGTGCGTGTGTGTGTGTGTGTGTGTGTGTGTGTGTGTGTGTGAGCGCGTGTCTGTGTATGTGTGTCCTTGTGGCTGTGTTTGTCTCCCCATCAGACCTTGATAACCGGTGTTGGTGTGTTTACGTCCCTATAACTTAGTGGTTCAGCAAAAGAACCGATAAAATAAGCACCAGGCTTTTAAAAACTAAGTACAGGGTCCGATTCATTTCACTAAAAATGCAAGGGATGCCCCAGCATGGCCGCAGTCTAAATGACTGAAACAAGTAAATGGTAAAAGATAAAAGATAAAGATGTAAATGTCTGCGTGTTTTTGTGTGCCTGTGTGCGTATGTATGTGTGTGTATGTGTGTATATGCGTATGTGTGCATGTATATATGTATCAGTAGATAGATAGATAGATAGATACATTTCTTTTATTAGCCACACAGGGCTCAACGAAGATGGGACAAATACAATGTAGAGCTTTTCTTTTGGGGAGGTGGAAGGAAGGAAAAAAAAGTGGTGGTGTCGATCAAAAGGGATCGTAGGAAGGGAACAAGGGGGAGTTCGATCAAAAGGGATCGAAAAAAAAAAAAGGAAAGGCCGATCAATAGGGATCGTGTATCACACAGTAATGTTCTCGTGTAAAAGAGGGGAGGACAGTTTAGGTTTAGCCGTGGAAGGAAAAGCCTACGGAAAAGACCACGGTAACCTTGGTCAATATTCTCATTGAAGAAACTATAACAGTAAGTGACTCTCTTTTGCCTTTTTGTTTTATTTTTTTTTCTTGTTCATAGGGTTATGCTCAAGATGGCTACGTCGTTCACACGTGCCATCCTTGCTACATTCACCCATCTTTTTTTGAAGCATTCATTAGACAAGACTTCCCTTTCTACTCTCACCTTCCTCTTCAGGTGATACTTGAAGAAGTTGATGAGAGATTGCCCAGAGAGGAAAGTCTTTGTCTCTAGACCTTTCAGACGCGTCCACCATACACATTCTTTCGCCATAGCCACAAGTACGATGAAAATAGCTCTTCCTTCCCGTTTAAAGGAAAGAGGCGCGATAATATTCACGATAGACTCGGCTGATAGACCGACGCGTCCCACACGCGATAGCAGTTATTCGACGTAAACCCACAGCTCGGAAATGGTGGGACACTGTACGAGTGCGTGCAGAACGGTTTCGTCGCACTGCCGGCATCTCGGACAGGCCGGCCCCGTGTTTCTTGAGCCATGCCTGTAGAGCTTATCCCGAACGGGTAGTGCTTCTCGATAGCACTGCCAGGCCAGGGATCTCTGGAAGTTGTCCATAGGTCCCGGCCCGAAGGTCGTCTTAAACAGGCGGGTCAGGTATTCCTCGTCGACGCCCAGGTTCGCCCCGAGATCGTCGTCGTACCTTCCCTCCACTAATCTACTATAGGATGCGTTAGTTGTGATGCAGTCGCTCAAGGTTGACCCGGGTTGTTGGAGTTGCCGAAGAGCAGCGCGACACTCGCGGTGCCATTCGCCCTTCCTCGGCCTCTTCTTGATCCATGACTGCAGTTCGGTCATGGAGACGAGCTGCGGGAAAGCGCGCCGCACAAGCGGTGACCACACCTGTTCACCGCTGTCTACGTAGAGCCGGAGATGTCGCAGTCTCAGCGCGTGTCTGCGCATCATCAACCACGGCATGCCCAGTCCTCCTTTTAACGGGTGTTGGCAGCAAACGGATCGCCTAACCATCGGAACGCTTCCTTTCCACAAGAAGCGGAAGAGGATGCGCTCCAGTTTGGTGATGGTAGGTTCGGGACAAGGACCGACGGTCAGGCGGTAGTAGATGACGGACGCGATGTACGTGTTCGCCACCTCCGCCCGACCTTTCAGGGAAAGCTTCCTCTCGGCCCATTGCCGGGCTAGAGTGGCCAGCCTTCTCGTTATCTCGTCCCAGTTCTTCTCTGTTTGGAGGCCTGGACCAAACCAGATCCCGAGCAACTCAACCGAACCGTCAGTCCAACGTCCCACGACGGAGGCGCTACTTGACGGCATGGGCTTGCTTCTCCAGGTACCGAGCCGCAAGCCCACTGACTTATCCCGGTTGATTTTCGCTCCCGTTACCGCTTCGTAGTCTCTCAGTGTCTCGCCGACAAGCTCGATGTGCTTTTGGCTAGACACTATGACGGTGACGTCGTCCGCGTATGCCGACACGCTCGTCCCGCATCCCAACTCTCGCGGGATGCCCCTCAGCGTCGCCAGCTTCCGCAGTAGTGGCTCGAGAGTCAACACGTACAGAAGCGACGAGAGGGGGCATCCCTGACGGACCGAACGTGCAATGTCGAAGGGTCTTGATAGATGCCCATTGACGCGAACTACCGAACGGATGCCTCTGTACAAGGCAGCCATCCAGCCGCGGAAAATGGGACCGAAGCCGGCCGCTATGAGGACAGCCTCCAAGTATTGATAGTCTACCCTATCGAAAGCTTTCAATTGATCTAAATTGATCAGGGCCCCACCCATGCCGATCAGTTTCTCGATGACAAGCGCCAACCGCTTGGCTAACGCCTTGGCCAAAATTTTCAAGTCTGCATTGAGCAGAGTGATGGGCCTAAAGTTATCTATGACGTCCCCATGTTTGGATCTTTCTTCAGCAGCGTTACGGCTCCTCGACTCACAAAACCGGGAATGCTCCCGTTTTGCTGCCAGTTGCAGTACACCGCCACCAAGACGTCTCCAAACAAGTCTGACATGCAGTTGTAAAGCTCGTAGGGCAGACCATCCAAACCTGGAGATTTGTCCCTCGAGCATCCCGCCATCGCGTCCCTCACTTCCGCCGCCGTGATGGCACCTTCGCAGCACTCCGCCTCTCTTGCCGAGAGTCGTGGCAGGCTGTGCAGGTAGGCACTGAAGGACACCCTGCGTTCTCGCTCGCCATTCGTCCCAAACAGTCGAGCAAAGTGCCGCTGAAAGGCCTCACACATTTTGCTTGGCTCGAGCAGTTCGCGCCCCTGTTCGTCCACCAGAGACCGAATGGTGGCTTTGTTGCCCTGTTGCGCCTCCGCCACCCGGGCCTCTCATGCGGCTCCAACACCTTCGTTTCTTAGAGCACGCATCCTAGCCCTGAAAACGCACCCTTCGTGTTTGGCGTTGAAGTGTTGGTCAAGGGCCAACCTCGCCGCCAAAACGTCGGATGCGATGCCACTTCTAATTGCCTCTTCTAGCTTCTTAACTAGCTCACCCTCTACTCTGTTTCTGTCTATGGCTAGTGCTTTGCTATACCTAACCGCTTCTGCTTTTATTGCTCTCTTGAGGGCAAACCACCATTTGTTATTGATGATGGCTCCCGTCAAAGCCCTCTTTACTAACGTGCTAATCCGGTCTCTGAAAACTTGTCTCGACAGGAAAGACGCGTTTAGTTTCCAGTAACCGGGGCCCTGCCTATGTGTCTTATCTAAGTCTAGCGTACACGTCACAAGTTTGTGATCCGTGTAGCTGACTATGTGAAATTGTGGACACCCTATGCTATCTCTATCTACTCTCCTACACAGTATTCTAGATACGATCTCGACGACCCGATGCGGTTTGTCCATGTCCACATTGGCGCATTCGGGTAATCGAGTCGGTACCTGTCAGACAGTTGAAAGCGCCTGAGCAGGTCTTTGAGGCATTTGCATCCCCGTCTATTCCTATCTCTGCCCACATAGTCTAGATGCGTGTCCAAGGTAGCGTTCCAATCCCCTACTAAAAGTAAAGGACGAGACGTTCCTTGGAAGACTTCTAGACGTCGAAAGAAATCCGGCCTACCTGTTAAAGGTGGTTCGTATTCTGATATGAGTCGAAAAGCACACCCATCGCTGCCATCGACATCCAGAACAACCAATCTACCCTCCGGGTCTATGAATACTGTCTTTACTTCGAGATCCAGACTCTTGCGAAAGAGTACCGCCGTGCCACTACCGCCCATTCTCGGCAGACAGGGAGAACAATAAATGTTAAACCGTCTACCAAACATGGACGATAGGGCCCGCGGATCATGGAGTCTGGTCACGCTTATGGCTATGATTTCTAGTTTATGTGACTTTATGTCATTTAGGAGGTACCCTTGTTTCCAAGGGGACCCCAAGCCACGCGCATTTACACAACCAATCTTGAGCATCATTTTGATTTGAGTGTTAAAGTTTTATAAAGAGAGTCACTTACCGTTTGAGAGTTTTTGTGTCTCCTCCTTCGGGTTTTCTTCGAGGAGATCACTGTATAGTTTTTTCGCCAGGTATTTTTGGCATTTGCCAACTGCCTTTGGAAAAATAGATTTTAGTGTGTGGTGCAGGGTTGGTGTTATGTGTAGTATTTTGATGTGTTCTGGCGGTGTTGTGTATGTGTGGTTGCTGGTTTTTATGTCTTCGTTTGTTATGTTTGTTTTTGTGTTGATGTATTCCATCAACTCTGAGCTTTTTGTGTTGATGGCAATGAGCATTGTGTATGTACTTGCTTTTGGGGTTTTGTTGCTTGTGTTGTAGTTGTGTGTGCTTGTGTTGGTGTCTGGAGTGTTTTCGGGAGCTGTGTATCTCCCTGCTTTGTTTGTGTTTGCTTTTCTTTTCTTGCTCCTCTTCCTCCTTCCTTTCTGGGCTATTTGCCATTCCTCATTACTTTCATCTTCCGACGAAGGTTCTGAGGAATCGGAAGGGGGTAGGGGCAAATTGTGAGCGTCTGTGTGTGCTTGTGTGAGTGGTTGTATTGCTGTTTCTGTTGGTGCTGATGGCTTGTTATTTGTGTGAGGTGTGTGTGATGTGGGGGAGGGGGAAACAGTCTTGGAATTGTTTTTGTTTTCCCCTGCTTCCTCACTTGTTGTTTTTGCAGATGCTGTTGTCTTCTCAGTTGCCAGTGTTGCTTGTATTTCTCTTGTTTTGATTGTTGATGGTGGTGTTGGTAGTAGGTTTTTTTTCCGGGTTTTGGTGGTTGCCCTTGTTGCTTTTTTTGGTTGGCGGTGGTTGGGCAATTGTTTTTGAGGTGTGCCTCGCTGCCGCATACATAACAACGTGGCCGCCTTCCTTCCACCACTACATATAACTTGTGGTCCTTTGCCAGTTAGATGTGTGTGGGGATCTTTTGGCACTCCTCTTCAGTGATGTGGAGGAGGACTTCGACTTTTTTCCTCCTTCCCAGTTTTTCTCCTCTGCAGTAGCAATTTCTAATATATTTGCCTCCTCCATTTCGAGGCATATAGAACCTACTATCCACTGTGTTTCCACTTGTGAAGGGACATTCTTTACTGTCACCTTAGTCACTCTCTGTCCAAGATAACTCGGTATCATCACCAAGTCATCTGTGTGGAGAGAGAGTGTCGAAAATTCCTTCGCTAACTGTTCGCTCTTAAAGCGTACTAGGACCGTGGCAAATTTTCATCCCCAAGTAACATGACTTTGAAAGGGCCATATCGGTTTGAGACAAATCTCAATTTTTTGGGTGGAGAAATTCTCCGGTCGCTTCGTTTTCTTGTTGATAAGTCTGTATATGTGCTTCTTGTTTGTATGTTCAATGATTTCTGTTGGTATGTGTATTTGTACAGTGTCACCTTCTTTCGTGAGAAGGGATTTTGTGTCATTAATTTGTTTTTGGGTGAATGTTAATATTGTTCGTTTTTCTTTCGTTGCATCGGCAAAATTTGTTTTTGTGATGCTGGCAGATATGTTGTTTGTGGCGTTTGTGGTGTTGTTTATCTTGTTCGTCTTGTAGTTGTTGATGGTGGTATTGACAGTGGTGTTGGTACTGCCAGGTTCAAAGCTGGTGGTAGTGGCGGCAGGGTTTGTCGAAGTAGTGGTGGTGTTGGAGTTGAAGGCCGGTGTCCTGTTGTTGTTGCTGTTGTTATTGTCACTGGTAGTAGCAGTGGTGAGGACAGTGGTCGTGTTAGCAAGGGCATTTGTGTCGTTGTCGTTGTCGTTGTTGTTGCTGTTGTTGTTGTTGTTGTCTTTGTCGTTGTTGTTGTTGTTGTCACTGGTGACGGTGGCAGGCAAGACTGCTGTAGCAGCAGAGTTTGTACACGTGATGGTGGTAGTGGCGGTGGTTGAGGCAGCAGCAGTTGACTCAGAATCATTGCTCTTCTTCATCACTTGTCTGCGTTCATGCGGAACGGCATTAAGTGTTTTCGCCTCTGACATTAGGAGCGGGAAGTCGGCCTCGTTGAAAACCTTAGCCATATTCGTTTTACAGAATATGGCTAGGAACGAGGAAGATATGTTTGAATTTTTGGAAATAAGGCTCTAAATAGAGCTATTTCCGATTTGAAAAATATATGTTCACGAAGTATTTTGTGTTATACACAACTTATACAAAATCTTAAAACAAAATAGGTCTTTTTCAGAGGTGAAAAATGCAACTTACACGGGAGCCGATGTGTCTACCGTCCGTCCATGATGATAGATAGATAGATAGATAGATATATAGATAGATAGATAGATAGATAGATAGATAGATAGATAGATAGATAGATAGATAAATAGATAGATATATAGATAGATAGATAGATAGATAGATAGATAAATAGATAGATAGATAGATAGATAGATAGATATATAGATAGATAGATAGATAGATAGATAGACAGATGCAAATATTTTGCAGATGAATAAATATTGTGATTCTTTGCAACCGTTTTACGTATAATATTCTGTTGCTGAATATTTTATTGGCTTAGTAAACATAGTTTGAATGGAAATGCGGCATGTAGTGGTGCTTTCTTTCTCTTGAGAAAAAAGACCTGATAATTGTACATATGATACGTATAATTTTCTTTAAGTAAATTTAATATGAACCTTATTACATTGAACTTTCTTGTAAGTTGATAACAAATGCGTGCACGTATATAAAAGTAATATCTTAGGTCATCACTTCTTGTATGGAGCGTTGATAATTTTCAAAGAAAACTTCTATTATTAGAATTACAATTACGAAACCTGCGCTTCAGGAAAAGGTGCATCAATCACAGGAAGCGAATGCAATAAATTATCTTTATTAATGTCTTATTGCACCATAATTTCCTTCTGTTATGTATTTGTAATCAGTAAAAAAACTAATGCAATTTTCAGTATCTCTTCAAACATATATTCTGCCTCAATGTGGATAGACGATTGTTTATTACTTGGTATATTCCGTTGCAACATTGTGAACAAAGTATCTAGAGCTCCTGTTTTCCTGTTTCTAGCTTATAAGTTTATCATGTTACTAATTAACATGTTTTGTTTGTACAATAACCTAACTATTCGTGGCATGTTCTCGCAGATCTTATCGCAAATACCTCATCTCTGTTCCATTCTCTAAAAAGAAAACACCTCCTTTTAGACGAGACGAGTCAGCACAGTGTTTTGAATTTATTTTTCTGTTGTATCAGATAAATCTTACCATCGACCCGAGGCAACCGACAAAAACAATTACTTTGTACATGGCACCAAATTATTTGCTGATGCGTGCTTATTTCTGCCAGACCAGGCAGGGGATAACATTTTGCGTACAAGCAGAAGGGTGACGATACAAAAAAATATCAATATTGTTTGGACTCTTTCAGTCCTGTGTGTAATAAATGTAGTTTTCCATTTCCCTCATGAAACATCAACTTAATTCATTATATAACTAACTCCATAGTTGTTAGTCATTACTATATAAATACGACATATGAAATACTACCGGTTATAAATAGTTTTGTGACTCAGACAATACAAATAAAGCTGTTGAGTTCATAGATTCTGAGATGAATGTACAAGTTTTTGCTTTCTTTTAAAACTGTATTCTCTGACAATGTATATAATATTATATGACAACGTTAGGTACAATTATTTAGTGTTATGCTAAAATTAGAATATCTTTATTATCACAGTATTTGATGATTTATTACATCAATTTGCTGTTCAATGAATTTCTGTTGTGTGTGTTTTATATTCTATTATTTATTTATGACTTATGTATGTTATGATTTATGTAAATGAAAAGTAATGATTTAAAACGAAATATGAATTTATATCTTGTGTTGATATTGACACAAATTATGAACGCTCTCTCGTGTGTAAATTGCTCTTATATGGGACTTAAAGAATAAAGTAATCAAATACTAGATATTTTCTGCGATTAAAACATCAACTGTACAAGAATAACATTCAGCGATTTCTTTAAAGCATCACCATATTTTGTCTATTGTCTATTTCAATCTGCAGTAGCAATGATTTATTATGCTTCTGAAGTGTATAATTAGAAATTATGTCCAATTTTATCGATAACATATGAGTATTTGCTTTCCACTTACATTACTAAATTATTATGTCTTTTATCTTTCTCGGTAAATAACATCTTAATATAGATGACGGCTGGTTTATATGTGGGCTCACAAGCTCAGTATGTTTATAGTAACGAGTAACAATGTTTTAACGTTCGTTACTATTGTTGTTCTCCGTATCTGAGTTTTTCTTCCTTTGAGAGAAAAAAATTCTCAGAATATTTATGCTATCTTCATATACAATAATTTTTAATATATCTTCTACTTTTGCTACGCAATTTCTCGATTTTAACAGATGTGTTGCACCTTGGCGTTAATATGACAATTGGGAATTAAATTTCATTATAACGTTTACCTTCGTATCTACATAATGTATCTTAATTCTCTTTTGTAAAATCATATGTCATATCGTAGAGTATTTTGGCATCTGTGAACAGATGAAATGCATGTTTTCTTCTATTTCTTTCCTGTAGTTTATTTCAAAATGCTGTCAATAAACTCTCTGTATAAAGTTTTACTTTCTCTCCTATGTGAATAGAGTTTTAGATTTGGCTAAATGTAGTGATCAAAATATAATACTATTAGATGTTCTCTCAAAGTATATTTATAGCCTTCAATCCGTCTCTGCATTTTATTATATGTTATCTATTTCTTCACAATATATTTCACTTCTACTCTACATAATCTTGTCGAGAATTGGCCTTATAGATGTTTCGTTACAATGTCGTGGGATATAGTTGTTTAATCCCATTTTCACTTTTACTTAATTGGTAATAGTTTTATTCCCCTAACGTTGGCGCTTCTATCAGTAATTTCATATTTAGTTCTTTTTATTCGAGGTGTAAAACATTTTATGTTATACTATATTTATACAACTTTATATAGTACTTACTAAGTATACACTAGATATTTCATTTAATTTTACATTTACAGATAATATCATTTTGATATAAATAATGTTGGTTTCACACATATTGTACTGGACAATTCTAAACATTTTCGTTGATTTCCTTTTGCTTTGTCCGGTGTTGGAATTCTAGGAATCACCCGTTCAGAATATTACATCCGTACTTCTGATTTTAACTTCTGATTTAAATATCGATATACTATATAAACATTTCACATTTTGAACATTATATTATATTTGCTGATCATTAACTTCTCAGTATGCTTGTGTCTTTTTTGTTCTACCTGTATTTTTTTCTTGTATGAAATGCTTTTTTTAATTCTAGAATAATATAATCCTCACTTTTTTATTGTACTCACGATTTCGCCAAATAAATAACGTGGCGATTCATCTATTTCATAACTTTATTGTATGCGGATTCCTTTCAGATCTTTCTGCTGTCTTCTATACGTTGCAATTTGATTGGTAATATCCACCCACAGTATTTCTCTGACAACAATGTTTTACCATGAGTATTAGACATAGAACAACATTTTGATAAAGGGATCTGTCTTGCATCATTTATTTCCTGACAGGGATTTTTTTAGTGCATACATTTCTCATAAAATATATGTAGCGTTAGAAATATAACATAGGGAGTTTAACTTCATTGTGCAAACATTTGTTCTCGAAATAAATTTCTAAACAGTTTCTATGAAAAGACTTCTCATAATTTAAGTCTGCTATGAGCAAATTCTTTTTCCGAGAGAAATAAGTCAAATATTTAAGAAGATTATATAACGTGAGAACGAAGAGAAATCCAAGGTGTCGGATGGTGCCCTTAGTCAAGAATTCAAATGGTGTGAAAAATATCTGACTTCAGTTCAGCGATAAAAAAAAGAAGGGAAGATGAGCCTAAAATAACTGTTAGCGAGAAATGAGTGTAGAAGACACATAGTGCAAAAAATGAAAGCACTCCAAGCAGAATTGAAAAACATTAAGCCGGTGAGAAAGCAATAACATGGAAATGCTACACTGCCCTATAAATCTAAACACATTTGTATTCAAATGAACATATTTATCTACATTGGAAACATATATCCAAGTATTTAAGCAAATATGCATATAACATACATACATTAACACGTAAATATACATACAGAAACACACACACACACACACATGCATGTATATATATATATATATATATATATATATATATATATATATATATATATATATATATATATATATATATATATAGAAAGAGAGAGAGAATTCACAAAAAACAACAGACGAAGACAGGCGCTGTAGAAAACAAACACATGTATTAGTATAACGCTCGGGAATTGAAAAACTCTTTAACGGAAAGGAGAGGAAACAATGCGTGTAGTGGTTAGCGATTTATCATGGCGAAATATATATAATATGGGAATCGATAGAAGACACAAAATTCAGGTAATCGATAAGCAATATTTTTTTATAACATCGGAGTACTTAAGGCAAATCTCATACAACGATAAAAAAAAACATATATGCGTGTACAGAATTACACATGAATACATGAAAATATACATACAAATACATTAAAACATATAAAATGTACATGAATATATAACGAAAATATAAAATGTTATGCGAGTACTTGAGCTTGGAAGAAAGTTATAGATACATGGATGATATGTGACAATGTACATAACTATATAAATGTATATGAATGTGTTCCATGGCAGAAATAAAGCCTAATACTCATTCTACGATGTTTTCGGGGGAAACATTTACTGGGGGTGGATAAAGTATTCCTGTTCATCTCCCATGTAAACAGTACCTTCATCAGCAAATACGTAATAGACTTAAAGTACTCCTCATTTGGAATAGAGAAAATAGAAACAAAGAGAGAAAATAGAAACAAAGAGAGAAAATATAGCGCATTGAATGGACAAGACATCAGCTAATTCCAATAAATATAAAATTCAAGAGAGGTTGTGTGGAGTTAATGTATTTAAGGCAAGTTCATTATACTGATGAACTCTACTGATGTACATTCTCGCCACATACATAGAAGTTATTACAGACCGATTAGTTATAAATATAGAAATAATGCGGTTGTACTAATACCTCGTTAAGGAATTCTATTGATGAACAATCTCGCCAAAGATATAGAAGTTATTACAGAAATAATGCAGCAGTATATAGACAAACTATATAGAGAAAGGGAAATCTTATGGTTTAACCCGTCTTTCTGTCTTCAATTTGGAAACCATCCCAAAATGCTTTTCAAGATTATTGAAATAAACTTCCCTTAGGACTATAAATATCACCCTATTTTTAACAAATCTACATTAAAATTATCATATTCATCAACACCAAACTTGGGCTCTATTATTGGAGCTAATAACAAACATAAGCTCGAAAAATAATCCCTGGGTAACAGACCCTACCGAACCAATTTTAGGTAATATTAATACTGATACGGTAATAGAAAATAGGAACAATAAATCGAAACCTATAAATAAAAGTTGTAATTGTCGTTCTCCTGAAGGCTGCCTTTTAAAAGGTTCCTGTTTAAGGGAAAATGTTATATATAGATGTGAGATTACTACCTCCAGTGTATCTAATAAAATTTATATAGGAAGTACAGTTGATTTTAAGACGCGATATAGGGAACACGTAATTTCTTTAATAAATCCCAAAACTTTGAATTCAGTTGCACTATCTATACATTTAAACCAACTAAGACAACAACATATTGCACGTAAACTAGACTGGGCAATAATAACTGAAATGACCTGATATAATACGAATACAAAAATGTATAACAGGAGACTCCTACTAAATAACATTTCTGAAGCACTAAAATTATGTAGGCATGTTTACCTTTTAACTTTTAAACTTTGTCGATCTAAAGTATTAATAATAGCTAACTTGCATATAAATTTTAAACTAATAGATTTAACGCTAGTATATAATGAACTCGTTTTAAATACATTAGCTCCATGTAACCTCTCTTGTAGTTCATATTTATTTATTGAAGATAGCTGCTGGCTTGTCCTTTCAAAGGGCTATATTTTTTACACGTGAGTCACACGTTTATTTATTGTGAAATGCTAATGTTGAATTGTTACTGTCAATCGTTTAGTGTTTTAGTAACACATTGTTTTGCTGTCTTGCGTCGGTTTTTTTTTTTTACACCTTCCACCTTGTTTGTAGGGGGAAGCGCAGTATATTTTTGTATCACTAGAGAATACGAAAATTTAAATTGATCTGACTTGACGTCGTGTGAAGAGGAGTTGGTAAAGTCGGAGACAAGTATCGAAAGCAAGGACCTAGAAAGATACAAGGAAATGTTACGTAGAGAGCGACGAGAGGTATAGGTGACCAACGAAATTACAGGGTCAACTGAAGGAGGGACAACAGTGTAAAGAAATTATACCCTGAAAACTAAGAAAATAGACACGGCAACGACTCAACAAGTGGAGAGAGACCTGAAACCCATCTGGCACGGAATTACTTACCTTGCCAGAAGGAAGAAGTTCGCGATAGTGGAAGTGGCGGTTTCGCACCGAAGCAATAGCCAGGCAGCATTCAGCAACCGCTCTGAAGACAAACGAGGTGGTAATTCTACACATTTATCATGGAAGGCGTGTTTCCAGAGTAAGGATGGAAGACATCCCCTCTGAGGTGGGTGTGGCCTGGCTGCTGGCAGCAATACGGCTAGGTTTCGAGGAAAAGACTGTGGTTCTCAAAGCCACTAGAACAGCACACAGAAATTGGCAAGGGCAGGGCCTGGAAATGGCTATCCACGCCACCCAGTGATACTTATGGTTAAGGTGGAGGGCAGGACGCACCATTACTACAGGTGTGGTAAAAATGACAACATAAGAACAGAACGCCCTTCACCCTCCGCAAAAGCACCAGTGACACCATCAATTGAATAACAGAAAACTGCATCTTCACCTCCCATGAGAACCAGTGCTGCGGGAGTAAGTGAGTGAGAACTCAGCAATGAGGAATGAAAGGAAGACAAATCGGAGCATAAAACCAAGGATGAATGGGAAGCAGCCGGGAAAAACAAGAGAAAAAGATCGTCAGAAACTGTTAATGATAACACCCACCCAAACATCACTCGGTCATATTCCACCCTCCCCTACAAACACCAGCCCTCACCCTACACCACCAAACATGAACACCAGTTTTTCAGACGCACAAGAGCCAGAAATTCCCCTACCCACCTCGAGAAAAATGCCTTATGGTGATGAATGATAGCAAGAACGAAACAGTGAGAAAGGAATTTGAAGATTTGAACTCTATGGTAGAGGTGGACAGTTCCGATTTTGAAGACGTGCCCTGCTATGATAAGTTTCCCAGCTATATATAACAGAAGCGATACTATGGAAGAGCAAATGATGGTGAAATTGTTTCATTGACTCCAGTAAATGATATTAAAAAAGAAAGTTCTAATGAGGTCACTGGGAGTGTGAAGTTCGAGGGGCCTTCATTTCATACATCCATTCTTTTTAATGTCATCTCGTTTCATTCGTAATTTCTCCACTTCTACTAATTATACTATCTCTCTTCGTTTGGCACCTTGTGGGTAATTAAGAAAAACATGGGGTATGTTTTTACACGTAAGCCGCACTCTTTTCTTCTTGTGAATTTCTACTGTTGAGTTGTTACTGTAAATCCCTTGCAGCGGTATTGTTGTCTTGTATCAAGATGGAATATGAAGATTTAAATTCTGACTTTACATCGTTTGAAGAGGATTTGGTAAGATCGTTAAATGCCATCGACAAGAAAATGGAATGAGGCTATGGACAGAGGCTACAGTGAAGAACCTAGGAAATACAAGGAATTATTCTATAGGGAGGGACACGACGTTAACGTGACTACTCCCAACTAAATTACAAACACAAATAAATTAAGTACAATAATGTACAGAACTTATAGCCTGAAAATTAAGAAAATAGACACGTACCGACTCAAGAAGTGGAAAGAGTCCTGAAACCTATCTGGCAGGGAATTACTTACTTCCAAGAGAAAGGAGAGGGATGTTGCCTTGCTGGTGGCAGTAATACCACAAGGTTTCAAGGAATAGATTGCGGTCCTCCAAGTCACTAGAACGGCACATAGAAACTGGCAAGGGCAGGGCCTAGAAATGATTAAACAGCCCACACCGGATGACTTGGAAGGATTAGTTGACGGTGGGTGAAGACGTTATACTTAGAGTTAAGGTGGAGGGCAGGAAGTACTGTTGCTACAAGTGTGGTCAAAAAGGCCACATCAGAGCAGAATACCCTCCGCCACCCGTAAATGTATCACTGACACTATCAATTGAAAACAAACTGCACCTTCACCTGCTGCGATAACAAGTGTTGCGAGAGTAAATGGGGGAGAACCCAGCTATAAGGATGGTAAGAAAAACAAAGCGGAGGATAAAACGAAGGAAGAAAGCTAAACGGACGGGAAAAAAGGGAAAAGATGATGGTCATAAACTGTTGATGAAAGCCCCCACCCAAAAAAACAGTCGACCCCCATCCTATCACACGCTACCGCACCCTACCCATAGAGACACCAGCCCACGCCCTAGAACCACAAAGTCCCCCACTCCTTCCCGCGAAAAGTACCTCATTGTGATGTGTAATGATAAGCACGTAACAGTGAGAAAAGATATTGAAGGAGATTCCCTCAAGGAGGGAAGTGCTCTAATTTTTGTCTGAACATGGAATATGAAAATGTATGTTCTTCAGACTTGACGTCGTCTGAGGAAAAGTTGGTAAGAGCGATAAGTTGAATTGACCAGAAAATGTAACGTAAAAAGGACTTTGCAGCTGTGGGCACAGTTCACATTGAAGAGATAACTGAAAAAAAAGGAAGGACCTAGAGAGATACAAGGAAATACTACGTAGGGAGGGGTACGATGTTAAGGTGACCCCTCATAATGAAATTACAAGGACAACTAAATAAAGGACAACAATGTACAGAACTTATAGACTAAAAACTAGCGGCTTATCTGTAGAAGTTGGTACATATGGAGCCTTCCACGTTTTGACGACAGAACTACTGAACATACGCGTGCACACACACACACACACACACACACACACATCTTATATATGATGGTGGCAATTTATGTCTGTCTGTTACCATCTTGTTGCCAATCCAAGCAAGCCGATCTTCACGCAATTTTGTATACATGGGAATCTAACATCCAGTTTAATTTTAGGGCTATTGGATTTCAATAACAATCAATAATAGCCCCTAAAAATTGATAATGCCTCCCCACCTACGGGTGTTGGGCTATTATATGATAAAATGAAACGGGTGAAAATGTGTTAGGTTGCAAAAATGTGGTGGGAAGGGGGGAGACAAGAAAAGACAGAGAGACAGGGAATGTGAGAGACATAAAGAGAGAACAAGAAACAGGGACAGAGCGAGAGAAAGACAATGTGTTTACTGAAGGGAACAGCTCTTTTTTACTTTTACCTAACGCTATAGTGAATTAGCTATTGTATCCTCAGTCAAAACGTTTACAATATGTCCAACAACAGATGTTACACTAACAAGTGAAAGGTAGAACGTTTTTATATTTGTTTTTAAATCACCGTATTGTGATTTATTAAAGCTTTACCGATGTACTGAAATGAAAACATCCTCATTTTCTTCCATAGAAGAATACCCCGTCGTTGTCGGGGAATTTCTACATATATATTTTTTTTTTTTTTTTCATATCAGAACATGACTCCCCCGACTGAGAGGCCTCTTGATTAGGACAGATTTATGCAATTTTTCGGTAAAGATTCCATGACGATCATTTTACTTTTTAAATTATTTACCTATTTGTTCGACCGTTTCCCATGTATTTATTCAGAAGTTCTTACAACTTTGGTCGTCGTAATCCTTTGCTTTCGATTGTTTAATAAAATTCCTTCTCGTAATGATTTTGCTTTCTTTTCGTGATAGATAGATATGATGCGGAAAATGCCAACTTCCAAATCCTATTTTCTGTCTTGGTAACATTGATTAAACTTTAAACACGAGTAATGTTTTACTGCAATTTTTCTGGGGCAGATAAACAACAAAATGTGATTTAACGTGGAAATTTCGACGTAATTTTACAATTTGACAGAGTGACAGTAACATGGAAGACCTTACAAAAGCAGACAGATAGAAAGTTACACGTGACTCTGCCAGCTACAATACGCGGATTTTCTTACAAGACGTTATTTGTTTCAAATGGTAATTTCATTTGCTATCTCTTAAACTACAATGTTTCATTTGCAATCTTTAAAATACAGAAAACAAAGCTCTATTTGTGTTATGCTGCCAAGAGTCTTGGAGGTGACCATTCTCACTGGCAAAGCGAGTGGTGAGGTTGTCTAATTCGTTTTGAATTGCCATTTGAGTTCAAGCAACTACACTTTCCTGTAAAACTGTGTAGTTTTGCAATGACCATAAACAAGGCCTAGAGGCAGTCCTCGGAGGTGGCAGTCCTAAACATTGCAAATCCTGTTTTTTTTTTCCATGGAAACAGTATGTAGGATGCTCAAGAGTCGACAATCCAAATCATTTGTTTATTTATGCTCCAAAGGACAAGACTAAAAATGTAGTATATGAAGAGGCTATGCAAAATTGATAATAATCAACCATCAATCAATTGTTTCATGGTTACATATTGTCAATCCTCTCATCCTTCCAACCACCAAACTTTGATATTACCATACCATTACAAACAATCAATTTTATGATTCAACTGAATTGTTTGGCAGTATTGTCAGATAATTGTCTATACCACGATACTGTGTATTTACAAATACATTTGTAATTTAAAATGGGAACTGAACAGGGAACGTGATAGGACATGAAACAGTGTAATGGCAACGGGAACTGAAAATGACCCCGCTTTTCCGAGTATTACCGGGTAACTAAGCTAGTATATATAGAAACACGTTAAGTTATTTCTTAAATCAAATATTAATAGCCACATTTTATCATACATGTGGAATTTACCACAAAACTTTAATAACTTTATTGATTATGGAGAGGGCATTCTAAGGGTGGGTGTTGTAAGCAACTGGTGAGGTTGTCTTCATACCACGAATTCCTCTGATTCCTTCTGATATGCCATTTGAGTTCAAGCGACTGCAATTTCCTATAAAACTGAGTTTTGCAATAACCATCAACAATGCCCAGGGACAGTCGTCGGAGTTGGTAGGCGTAAAGCTTGCAGGACTTGTTTTGTTTTGCCAGCTGTATGTGGAATGCTTAAGAGTCTGTAATCCAAATCATTTGTTTATTTATGCTCCAGAGGCTAAGACGAAAATTGTAGTATATCAAGAGGTTATGCAAAATTGAAAATAGTCAACCATGAATCAGTTGTTTCATAGTAGCACATCGTCAATTTTCTCATCCTTCCAACCGTCCACCAATTCAATTTTGATATTACCATACCACTACAAGCAATCAATTTTATGATTCAACTGAATTGCTTGCCAGTATTTGTAAATCTATCCCATGTCACTGTGTATTTGTAAATCTATTTCTAAACACATCTATATATACGTATTGGCTGTTAATCATTGTGTAGCATGTATTATCTGCTATGAAATGCCTGAAAAAGAAAGAACTTGTAACAGATGGTAGATAACAACTCGGAACATTTTCATTCACAATATATTTTCACAATGTATATCTTTGTTTTCTTTTTTTGTTGTGTGCATGCTTATGAGGAAAAGGTTGGGAAAATTTTTCATATTTTGAAACATTTATAGCCGAGTAAAGATTTGAAATGTCGACGAAAATTGTGTAACAATGGTTTTGGAACCACTTGGTGACGTTTACTAACAACATGAATATGCTTGGGAACACGATCAACTGTTCAGCGCCGGAACATAAAATTAAGAATTACCAAATGTAATACCTCAATGCACGTACT
This sequence comes from Octopus bimaculoides, assembly GCF_046866305.1. NCBI lineage: Eukaryota > Metazoa > Mollusca > Cephalopoda > Octopoda > Octopodidae > Octopus > Octopus bimaculoides. The sequence continues at coordinate 22,483,978 of NC_142945.1, read as the reverse complement.
ACATTAGGCTTGATTGTTTTTAGACATTATGATCAATTTCAGTCACTTTTAGTTGGGGGTTTTTTGTTTGATATTTTTTTTTACCTATTTGGCCATTAAGATTCGTATGCTCTGTGACCCTTTCGATTGTCGGTTTTACATATTCCATTAAATCCTTAGATACATGTTGTAACAAATTTCTTCATATCACTGAAATAATGTGTGGAATATTCATGCATTCCACATGTGTCCCAAGTGTTTATTTTATCTAGAACAACCGCTGCAATTGTTTTTTTTTTTTTGCCGTTTTGCTCTTCCTACAAATATAGTGATCCATTTGTATTTAACATTTTTTTCTATTTAATTCCATTTACTAAATATTTCCCTCCGGCACATTAATCTATCTCTATTCCTGTTGGCACTTCATTGATTTCTGTTTCAGTTTTATCTGGCTGAGAATAAAATCGTGTTTGGTTTGGAGAAGAACTGTTTGTTTTTTCAAGATAAATATTTTCGGTTTCAATAAGAACGGATTCTGAGGGATTTAGCGAGGATATCTTGTTTCTGGCATTCTTGGATTTCCAGCAAATCTTTGTCATGTATGTTTTCCTTTACTTTCATCCCCTTTATTACTCCATGATGGTTGAGTATATATATATATATATATATATATATATATCCATATATAAAACTATATTTACAGATATGTATACATATATGCACATAAACACATATATCTATGCACGTATATATATATACATACATACATACATACATATATATATATATATATATATATATATATATATATATATATATATATATATATATATATATATATTTATACGCACACATATAAACGCGTGTACCTATATGTATATGCATATATATGCGATTGCACACGCGTATATGGATAGATCATTTTTTATGTTTGTTATGAAACCTACATTATTGTGATGTTCCATAGATGAATAACAGTGAAGACATTACTCTTTTGTGATTACTGACTAATAAAAAGATTATTACATGTGTTCCAGGGATACGTATGCGTTTTCTCTATCACCATAGTAACATGGTTATCACCTATGTTTGTCATACGTGCGTCATTGTTAAATTGTTTTATTGGGAGTGAATTACTTTCGTGCGTCGTAAAATATATATTGATTTTTATTCTATAACTATTTCCATCTTAAATTTATTGTTTCATTAAAATTTACTCCTAAAGAATATTCTGTTTGAATTCTTTGAGATATTCAAATGTATTCATAGTTTCGTTCTCCAGTTTTGGATAAGTATTTATTTTGTTTGTTTATTTTACGCCGCATGGATGTAAAATTGTGAATGTCTTGGAATTTCTGTTTTGCCTTTCTTTTAATATGCCCTCCTTTGGTTTCAGATGTCAATGTCTTATCATATTCTGTTATTTTGTCTTACAACCATTATTTACTTTATTTTTGTCTTTGACACTCAGTTTTGTTCGAAAAATATATCTTTTGAATTTAGTAACATATATCCTATTCGAAACTTATTTTCTTTCCTTTAGTTCAGGGATATGTTCTTACATAATACGCCTGCGTTGGGACTGAACACACTTTAGAATGTATGGCTAAAATGCATACAAAATTTAAGAAACCACCTTCTACATTACATTCATATATTTTCTGCTTTATTAACCGGACTCTAAAAATGTTCAACCCATTTCTTTATTTCGACTAACAGTACTGTACCGGGTGCAGGTCTAATACATTTTAACGATACGTAATCTTGAAAGCTTCGATATTGGATCCATACAAATATATGAGTCCAACATGCATATTCCTGTTTAAAATGCAATCTAATGATATGGATTTTCTTTTCATTTTGCTAAGATATTGGTTTGGGAAATATCTGTCAGAAATTCATCCTTCTTGTCAGTATCATTATTTAGAAAATACGCTGAATGCGTCCTGGCTTTGGCTGTCCTGACTTTGTGATGTGATGTGTGACAACTTAATTCAATATTTCAATTTATATCTAAGTTGCTGTTATGCGAGAAATATTTGGCAGTTGTTCCTAGTAGATAGAGAATCGAATTATATGTTTCTTTATTGTTTTTCTTGTCTCATTGGGCATTATTCCCATTCGAAGTCTAGGACTATTATAGCTAATCCAACAATTAACTAAAATCATGTGATAAAATTAATGCGTTCAATATACGAAGACCCTTTGACATATTCTTAATTTGGTTTCCATTGTTTTTACTACTACATTACCTAATTTAATGCAATTAGGTAATTTTAAATAGCAATTTAATATATTGCATTTAGATCATTCTGCAGGCTTACAATATCATCAGGATTCTTTATTGCCTGAGATATCTTTGTGTCATCAGCATAGCTAGTGACAGTGGCTCTCCGAGTGACCGTGGGCATGTCCAGAAGGGCCACTATGAACAGTAGTGGCCCCAGAACAGTTCCTTGTGGAACACCGCTCAATATTTGTGTTTCCCTAGATAGTTCTCCATTGGCTGCAACTGTCTTACTTCTACCATTCAGGAAGTCATGCAGCCACTCTCCTAATTTACCTGCTATGCCAAGGTTTCGCAGCTTGTGACATATCAAGCCATGATCAACTTTGTCAAAGGCTTTTGCAAAGTCGAGATATATCACATCAACATTTGAATTGTCAAGTAGCTGCTTCAGGACCCAGTCATAATGATGCAAGAGCTGCGTGAGGCAGCTTCTACCTGGACGGAAACCATGCTGGGTCTCATTCAGCAAGTCATTTTCTTCTAGGAACGCAATCAATCTCCTTCTGACAATTCGTTCCATGATTTTGCTAATACGTGAAGTCAGAGAGATGGGCCTGTAGTTCCCAGCCTCTGCTCTGCTACCACCTTTATGGATAGGACATATGGTGCCTTCCTTCAGCTTTTTGGGAAGTTTACCATTTGCAAGGAAACTCTGGAAGAGTATCCGGAGTGGTCCTGCTAATTCTTGTTTACACGACTTTAAGAGGACAGCCGGGAAACCATCGGGGCCAGTTGCCGAATTTGAGCTCATTTCATTTATGGCAGCTATCACATCTTCCTCTTCAATGTCGATGTAGGTAATGGATGCAGTCTTTTTCTGCTGAGTGCCATTGTCAAAGAAATCAGCTGGGTTCTTTATCTGCATGTGACTCAGAGGAGAGGTGAAGACACTCTTGAATTGTGTACTGAGCACTTCACTTATCCATGTGGGATCTGCAGTCAGTGAGCCATTAGGCAGGAATAGGGGTCCTATCTTATACTGCACCGTATCGGTCTTCTTTGCAAATCTATAGAAAGCCTTGGGGTCTGTTTTTATGCTTTTTACTGCTCTCTTTTCCTTCTCTGCTCTCTCCTTTTCATGGGAGAGTTTAATTTTGTTTTCTATTTCTAACAGTGTTAGTTTTAATTTAGCCCTTTTCCTATCCTTCAGTTCTCTATTTAACTGGTTTGAGACCTTTGTTCTGCGTCTCATAATGATTTTCCTGTCTCTAGGAATTCTATTGGCATGTTTGCTGGTCTTTCTATATGACACGTATTTGGTGCATATGTCTTGTATGGTTGACATAAAATGACTTAGTTTGAGGTCATTGTCTTGTATAGAAAGGCTGTCATGCCAGTTTTGATTTCGAATCTCTCTGCGAAGATTAATGTAATATAAAGCTGAAAAAAAAAAAAAAATTAACACCAAATATACAGTGCGTGTGTTTTTATTGGCTAAACTGGCAATATGACCATCCCCAAGTACAACAATATATATATATATATATATATATATATATATATATATATATATATATATATATATATGTATATATATATATATACATACATACATATATACATACATATATATATATATATATATATATATATACATACATACATATATACATATATATATATATATACATATATATATATATATATATATATATATATACGTATATATATATATATATATATATATATATATATATATATATATATATATATATATATATATATATATATATATATATGCATATACATATATATATGCATATATATATATATATATATATATATATATATATATATATATATATATATATATATATATATAAGGTTTCTCTCAATTCTTTTCCACCGTCTATAAATAGGTTTGGCTGCATTCTAGAATATGATACTACTAACTACCTTTCCCACCCGTCTCTCCCTTTATCTCTGCCCCTGGTTTATCACTCATACCCCCACCACCTATATACTACATGCACGCATTCCTTCCTACTCACTAGACCTTTTAACCTCATCCCCCCATTCCTCCTTCTCTCTATATGCTCATCCCCTCTATCCTGTAAGATAAACTGACCATGAATATATGCCGCTACTATCCTCCACCTCTATCTCTCCTCTATCCCCTTTCAGATTCTGTCTTCATGACTTTACCTAATTACCGCTCATTTTTCACCTGACTTTGGCCATTCTTCAAGTAAACAAGCAAAAATCCATCGCAGTATGGCATATATTCACCTCTGCTATCTATGCTGTACCAGCCTTCGCTCCATCATCTATTTCCGGATTATCCCCACAAGGATTACTTTACACGGATTTCTACACGGATATTTACTACTGGAATGACACTACACTTCAAGTACTGTTCTCTCTTTTTTCAGCGCATCACACTCTTTACCACTTCCTACTAAAAATATCCTCCTATGGATATAATAATAGATTACTTTATTTTTTCTGTCTCCGATGAAGGGAAGTACTGGATCTTTCCAGAAACAGCTGTAAGACTCTATCCATAAAATACTTCTCCAACCTTACCATTGCTTGCTCTCTTTATCTTTTTATTTCTATATATTTACATATATATATATATATATATATATATATATATATATATATATATATATATATATATATATATTAGAAGTTTTGGAGGTGAAGTACAGGAATTATATATTAGAAAAATAATAAGGTACTCAGATATCTGGATGATTGTACATTTACAGATTTTTATTAATATGCCACATATTTTCATAAATAACAGCTTTCATCTATTCTAGTAGATTCTCCAGATTTAATTTTTCTTGAGAGGATTGTCTCTTTTCATAGTATAGTAGAGTGGAGAGAGGTATATAGGATAGTAAAACAGGGTGAGGAATAGGGAGTAAGTGAGAAAGAGTCTGTGTAATGGGAAGATAGCGTGTATTTCTCAAACATTACTCAAATATTATCCTAAGTATTTTTCTTGTCGCATCTTTTAACGCAAATGGTCATGTGTTTTTATGATTTCAGTGCGTAAAAGTTATAATGATACGTCCAATAATATCTGCACTGCATTAAGCTTACGTATATCATTCTGTTTATAAATCTATGTGCACAAACGCATTAGTGGCAGTCAAAATGATTTTCAATAATTTTTCTTCTTAAATTCAAGGGAATATTTCCAGATATTCCAGAATGTAAAAGCTTATCGGAAATGAAATGGAATTAGTGTTCAATTTGAACATGATTCTATCAACAATCTTTCTTCAAAGAAGTCAACATTTTTAAACAGTTTTAATTCAATGTGACTGAGACACATACTTCTCATTGTGATTTCCAGGCTCATCAATTAAAATGAAAATTCACATCAGTACTTGAACACTGAAATTATTTTCCATTACTTGTTTAATGAATATGACCAAAAGGAAAGAGATTGATATGAAGATGACATAATATTATTATCTGCTCGTAATTACGTTCGAACAATTACGGAAAATTTAATCCCCATCTATTGCTTCTGCACGTTCTATGAACAATTCAAACTTGTTCAAGTAGTAAATATGCTAACTTTTAAAGATGCCTGCGTAAGGCTATGATTAATGGAAAACGATAATGAGCTTAAAAACACTTATGAGAAAGCTCCAACATTTAGAAGCCCGAAACAATTTTTAACATTACTATTTGTGTCTTCTTCAGTCCTCCAAATACAATTCACAATTCAGAATAGTTTTTGAGAACAAACGAGCGAACTTCGTTTCCTTTTGCATAGAGGACAGGAAAGAAAACGAACAAAAAATAGTTCTTCATGCAATAAATCAAGTTTTAATTGATAATGGAACTAATTGACAAAGAATACGAATGAAGAAGAAAATGTAGCAACATAAATGAACGTGAAATTCAGCATCATTCCGTTAATTTGAGAATTCGAAATGGCAAGCAAATAGTAATAATTTATATAGTATTAAAGAGGAGGACAGGTGAAAATCTGAAAAGTAGTTGCTTTTATATAAATGCTCTAGGAGTATGTGGTAAAACTAGTGAATATTATCATTACTCATTGCAGTAACAACTATTTCCGGGAAGCAAGAGCCGCAAATGCAATGCTTGCTGTTTCATTGCAGTTAGTTGGTAAAATATTGCATAGCTTAATTACACTACGTGTATTCCTCATCGGCAAAAGAACTTGTAATATGTTTTATAAGTGACAATGCTATTTTCTTCGAGGATACGTAAAAAATACCTCCTTTACACATACATTTTTTAGAAAAATGAATTATATTTTGTTGATTACAGACATGTGATACCTTTCCAAGCATGACATCACAGATTAGTATTATTGGTATGCAAACCAAAGACTTTAGATTTTACCGATATCCTACTTGCGAAAGCTTCAGCTATTGATGAACATGAATGCAATTGTGATGTAAGTAATTATTGCCTTATTAATGTCCTTTAAAATTCTCCTGATTATTTCATATATTACGCTATACAATAAAAATGAGGTTTTTTTTTTTCATTTGCCTTATTCAGAAGAATTTACTCTTGATAACTTCAGATCATGAGACCCTGAATAGAACGAATCGACCTTGCCAACTGGCTGCTTCAGCTTGAAAATGGAATAACTGCAACTATAGTTGCAGTATTAGCGCTATATATCACGTTAACGTCCCCCTATGAATTGAAAATTTATTAATATATTCTGATATCAAAGATGAAACTTGAAAAAGGTGTGACGATATGAACAGGAAATTTACAAATGCATTTTGGTATAAGTCCAATAGTCAGTGATAATCAAGCTGTAAATGAAATTTGCCCAAGGGAATTCCATATTTTACGTACTTCGTTTGAAATGCCACCGGATAAAATTAATATTTTGAAAAAATTATATAATTATAGTACACGCTATATCTACAACTCGAGAGATTTGTGATGGAAGTAGACTAAAAAATATCAGATTACATCATAAATGAGTTGAAGGTAGATTAGTAAGTGGAGTTTGGTGAGTAGTTGATAGCTAAAACCCAAAGTGAAATTGGTACAAACTGATCAAAATTTGACTCTATTTTACGAAGCACTAAGAATCTGTTTAGGTAATTTATTCAATGGTAATTAATACTGCATATTATCAAACGTTTAATAAGATAAGAATATACATAAAACAATGAATATTTAGTAAAAAGACATCTATATGTTGCAATCTCTGTAAATAACAACCTAAATGGTATCGTTCTTAAACAATTTGTCAAGACAAACAGAAAATAATTGCTATCAATAAGACTTCATATACTAGTAAACTTTAAATAAATAGCATGAATTTAGGATATCGATGATATGATTCCATTTATATAACGATAATCGATGTATTACATAATGATATGATACACTGATATGACAGTGTATTCATTGAAATGTCGTATATTATCATGTATCTTGGTGAAATAAAATAATAGTCTTTTTCTTCTCATATATCATCAATACACTTCAATATAAATTCGAGTGAATGCAGGAATATATTCTACTTAATTATTGATTAATTATCAAAAGCTGAAGAATTATTGCGAGTAGAGCTACCATATTGCCTATTATTATTATTATTATTATTATTATTATTATTATTATTATTATTATTATTATTATTATTATCATTATCATCATCGTCATCATCATCATCATCATCATCATCATCATCATCATCATCATTATTATTATTATTATTATTATTATTATTATTATTAATTATAAAAAAATCGTCATCATTATTATTATTTTTGTTATTGATGTTTTTGTTGTTACTTTTCTATAAATCATTAGCTAGAGCTTCACACACGATATGGGGGCTGTTAACGTAATAGCCAAGAGTAGACTTTTAAAGAAGTATAACTTTTCAGCTTCCTGATTTCCAGCGGCATCTAGTTTTCAAGTAGACCCCCATTATTTACTCTCCAAACTCATCATGGCGTTTTTAAGAGTGTTTTCTATAACCGTGCGTGGCCGGGATCATACTTGAACTAAGGTCGCCAACTATGGATGTGACGGTCGTCGGGGAAAGCAGGATTGCCGACATACGATCTAGCGTCTATTTGCGGCGATTTTGAGATATACCAATCACTTAATCGGCCTGAAATGGGAGTCGCGGTGGCAGTTCTTTTTACGAAAGCCCAGAATCTCGAGGTACAGATGATCCTCCTGAACCCAAATGGTAAACTGGTGCTTCTGGATGGGCGCAGTAAAGAATATGGAGCTTTCAGACTAGTAGCTATGTACGGCCCGACTTCGGGTGGTGCAGACATGTTTCTTCAGATGGTTGGAAGATTTCCTCGGGATCTCTTGCTATTTAATGATAGTGAGCGATGGGAACAATATTTTGGATGCACACCTTGATAGAGTGGTGCTAACCGAAAGGAGAGGGAAATGTAAAATCCTCACAAGCCTACACAGTTGCTTCCAAGTGTTTGACAGTTAACTATTTGATTTCTTAAATGACCCACTGTGGAGATCAGCAAATAGCATCACGTTTTCCAAATCGTATCTAGAGTAATTTGTGGACATGTAAATAGATGTAGCATAAATTTTCCACTATTTTAAATTGGTCGATTACACAATTCACAAATGTGTCCCGTATGGTCGACCTAGATAAGTTCCACAGGCAGGGTCCCGGATACTATTAGATCAATGTTATCGTTCTCCTGTATTCTTGCCTTTATTCTGTCGTAGATTGCCTTTTGTTCATCTGTCATGTCACCATTAATTTTATTGTCTTCTTTCAGAACATCTATACGTCTCTCATCAAGTAAGCTACCACTACACGTTCCCTGTGCTATGAGATTACTTTTATTAGTTAGAACTACTGCTATTTTCCAATACCCGTCCTTTGATAGCTTCGAGCTCTACTTCTGCGAACCAACAATTTTTTCTTATCGCTCTACTTTAATTACACAGTCTCTGTTCCGTGAGTTGAAACAATCCCTTTTCGCTCCAATGACCATACATACGTGGTGGGTAACCTCTAATTCGAGCACCATTTTCATCTACCGGGTTGCTCAGGTAGTAATACTCCATCACCACAGCATTAATTTGCTTGCTACATGTACGCCGTGTGTGGTGGTCCCTTTCTGGATATCGACAGGCTGGAGCCGAACCAGAATCTTTGAGCCTGCCGGGTGCAATACTGTAACCATCAAAAGCTTCAGTTTCATTATCACCGTTATTCACAATATTTTGTTTTTTCATTGTTACTCATATGAGGTAGCAATTATCAGCTTGCGCAATTACCTGTGTTTTTACTGTGACACCATCACATCATTACATGTATTTTTAATAAGGACATGGGGTAGATTCCACCCACTTCCTTTCATTATTATTATTATTTTATGTTTGACTTTTGTTTTGCATTTGTACAAGTTGGATCCAAGTCTCACCCAGAGACCTCAAGAGACAACAAGTTAGAAGTTCATGTAGGTGTTATGCCTAGGGTACCATATATTTGGATTTGTACAGTTTTGTTCAAGTGAATGTTTAAGAAACCATAAGAAAATTATGTTTGCTTTAAAATTTGAGATCACATAGACAGTATTTTACGTAGGATATGGGCAGTTCCCATGAGCACTATCTTTTGGACTTCAGCCATTTTGGGGTTTCCTGGTATCTGAGCTAGGTAGTAATCAGCCCGTTTCGCTGTCATTCCCAGGGCACCTATGACAATAGGTATTGTTTTCGTCTTCAGATTCCACATTTTGCTAATTTCTATTTCAAGATCTTTATATTTGCTCAGTTTTTGGTAGGTCTTGACAGATACGTTTATATCAATTGGGACAGTCATATCAATGAGGAGGCATGATTTTTGTCTGAAGTCTTTCAGTATGATGTCTGGCCTATTTGCGTCTATCTTTCTGTCAGTTTGAATGGTGAAGTTCCAGAGGAGTGCAATGTGATCATTTTCAAGTACTGGGGGTGGTTTGTGTTCCCACCAGTTTTTATCATGGGGCAAGTCCAGGTTTTTGCATATTACCCAGTGAATATATTGTGCAGCTCTATCATGCCTGTTGAGATACTCTGTAGGCGCAAGCAGACTGCACATGGAGACAACATGATCGATGGTCTCATTTTGTTGTTGGCATATACGACATAATGGGGAGCTGCCGTTCTTTAATATGTTGGCCTGGTAGTTCTTTGTAGGTAGGCATTGATCTTGGGCTGCTATGATAAACCCCTCTGTTTCTGATTTCAATCCAGAGGCCATTAACCATTGGTGGGTAAGGGCTTTGTCAATATCTGCATTATTCGCTCTCTTTGGGTATTTGCCATTGAGAGGTTTTCCATGCCATTTTTCAGTCATAATAGCTAAGGCAGCAATTTTAGCACGGGTTTTCAAGCGCTTAGCTTTTTCTGTAGGTGTTTCTAGTTCGTCTAATTCTTGAATTTGTTGCAATTGGAATTCACTTAGATATTCCTTTGCCTGTTTTGTTACTGAGTAAGATGCTTTCTTGCTTTCATATTTTAAGACAAGTTTTAGCATCCAGTCCTCAGAGTTTTTCATATAGGTGCCTAGGCCAATTGTGGCTACCTTCATTGATAATGCCAGCTGTAGTAGTCCTCGACCTCCCTCTTTTCTTGGCAGATAAAGACGTTCTATATCTGCCTTAGGGTGGTGCATTCTATGCATTGTCAACAGTTTTCGTATTTTTCTGTCAACATTACATATTTCAGTAATTGACCAGTTAACGATGTTGAAACTGTAAGTCACGACTGGTATGGCTAGAGCATTGATCGCTTCGATCCTGTTTCTCGCGTTCAGCTCTGTCTTCAGTATTGCTCTCACCCTGCGATAACATTCTCTTCTGATCCTTTCCCTCATCACTGAGTGCTTGATATTGTCCCCTTCAATTACCCCTAGGTATTTGTAGCTCTCCGCTGGTTCTAACTCTTTTATGACATTTTGCTGGTCAAGGTTCACATTAGATGTATTTGTAATTTTTCGTTTGATAAAGATAGCTTTTGCACATTTATCAAGGCCAAATTGCATCCTGATGTCATCACTGAATCGTTTAACAATCGCTAGTAGGTCTTTGAGTTGTTGGTCATTTTTTGCAAAGAGCTTTAAATCATCCATTTAAATGAGATGATTTATATTTTTATCAAATATTTTATAACCATACTGTGCATCATTGAGCAATTTTGAGAGCGGTATTAGGGCTAGACAGAAGAGGAGTGGTGATAGTGAGTCACCCTGGAAAATGCCACATGAAATTCTTACATCTCCAGCATTTAGAGATTCATTGTCATTGTTCAACATCAGTGTGGTTCTCCATGATCTCATACTTACAGATAAAAAGTTTCGCAGAGTAGCAGCTATTTTATACATTTCCAGACATTTCCTAATCCAGCTATGTGGTAGGCTATCAAAGGCCTTTTTATAGTCTATCCAGGCTATTGACAAGTTTTTGTGTCGCTTGTGACAATCTTCTAAGATCATCTTATTGATGAGTAGCTGATCTTTACAACCATAAGATCCACGTTTACATCCCTTTTGCTCATTAGGGAATATGCTACTTTCTATTAAAAAACTATAGGTGTACTCGGTTAGGACAGATGTTAGCGTCTTATACATTGTTGTTAAGCAGGTTATGGGGCGATAATTTTTTGGTTCGTTTGTTTCCTCATTTTTTGGAAGCAGGAATGTTAAACCATTAACTAGCCAAGAGGGCATCAAACTAGGATTTTGCAAAACATCGTTGTAAAGTTTTGTTAGCAGTTCATGGCTTTCTGGGAAGGCATTCAACCAGAAGTTAGGAATTTTATCCTTTCCTGGAGACTTCCATTTGCTTGACCTCCTGAGAGCAGATCTTATATCTTCTACCCTGACCCCCTCCCACTTTTGCTCCTCTAAGGAGTCTAGGTCTGTAGCTATTCTATCAATCCAAGGGGCCTTTTCATTGTGTGTTTTATCTTCTGCCCAGATTTTATTCCAAAATTCTTGCACTTCTTCTTTTGATGGGACAGACTTTATTGTTACTGGTGTTTTCCCTATCTTCCTGTAGAAATTTTTGGGGTTATTTTTGAACATGTTATTATCTCGGAAGAATTTAACACGCTTTTCATACCTTGCTATGCGGGCAGCTTTAGCACATACCTTTTGCTTGATGGTTTCTATGGTGGCATCAATGTCAACTATGGTTTTCATGTTATATTTTTTCTTTAGTTTTTGGGTCTTTGTAGGTTTGATACTCTTGTCAAATTTAAGGTTTTTCAAACATTCTATGTCAGATCTAAGCAGCTTAATTTGGTGTTGAATGCGTTCTTGCCAAGAAGGCTTTTTGTGGGAGTGTTGTCTTTTTCTAATCTTTTCACCACATAGAATCGTTGAGATTCTTGCGGATGCATAGTACAGGTGGTTGAGATCTGTAATATCAACATCATTAGCTGAAATTATATCCTTAAGTGCAAGGCGGATTTTACCAATTATTTTCAGGTTTTGGTTAGAATTGCGAATTTTGGGGAGAGTGTCGCGTTCATTCATACTAGTTTCTTTAATTTTCAGCCATTCAATCATGATTTGATTTTTTAGATCATGTAGTTCTGTTGCGTCGATTTCTGTATGACTTCCTTCATCTATTTGATTTTCACCTGCCTTAGTGTTTATGGTTGGTTCAGAGAGTATTTTATTTTGCCTATCAGTTACCTTAACTCTTTCAATTATTACTGTATTTTCATCAGCCTTGGGCTGGTTTATAATTATTTCCTCTGTAGTATCTTCTTTAGCTGCAGTTTCATTCTTTTTATCCTTTACTGCTTGCTTAATTTGGTCAATCTCTACTTCAGTTAGTAATTTTTTTTTTATAATGTTTCTTCTGACGTTGGCAAGTTTATTACTGTCTATGTAGGGTCTTACTGCAAGGTGTTTCTGTCTCCAGTTTAAGTAGGTTTGTACAGTATTAGATTTATCTGTAGGGAAATATATGGCACGGTAGAAGGCTCTAAGAACTTCTTTATTATCTTCCCTAGACCATTTTTCATTCTTTTTCTTTTGGTTATTTGATGACGAGCATGGATGGCCATCTGTTGGAATATTCCGGTTGTGGGGTACTTCCAGCTCCTGTGTGTCGGGAAGATTTGAACCAGTAGCAGATTTCTCGTCTCGGATCTGGTTCATTATCCGAGTAAGTGGTCCTTTATAATCCGGTCTATGACCATTGCGGTTTATATTTTGTTTTATTACCAGTGAGGCATAACAAGCTTCGACGTTGACGCTAGGGGACGGATCTGTCTGTTTAGGGTAAGTTTTTTGAGACAACACCGTCTCCGAGCTTTCGTGACGTAGCTTCTTAAGGCTAGCAGATCTATTTCGAGTGAGTGGCCCTTTGTGATTCGGTCGATAACCACTCTGGTTTGTGATCTGCCTTGTTATCATTGAGGCATGACGAGCTTTGGCGTTGACATTCGGGGACGGATTTGTCTGTTTAGGGTCAGTTTTTTGAGACAACACCGTCACCGAGTTCTCAGCATGTAAACATTGCTCGTAGCGTAGTTTTTTAAGGCTAGCAGATCGGTATTCATTTGTATTTTTTTTGTTGATAGATTTATCTCCAGGCATAGTGTATTTTTGTGTGTGTGTTGCGTTTTAAACTTATGAATGGTTCACTGTCTGTATTTGTTCACAAAATGAAAATAAACAAAGAAGAAAGAAAAAAAAGTTTTGGTTTTGCTTCGTTTGTGATATGTGTTTTCGTATCCGTAAGTGTGTCCTGTGATTTTTACGTAGTTCTGTAAACATTAAGATGCATGTGTAGTTCTATGGGTATCAAAACGTATATATCATTGTGTACACGTTCAAGTGTATGCGTAATTATTCAATATATGTACTTACTATTTTGTTCCATTTCTTTTTTTTTATATAGTTTGTAAACTTTCCGGTGTTGGTTTTGCGTGTGTGATCGCACGTGTTTCATTGAGACATCGTGCATAGGAGGTTCTGTGCTTTGTATTGCAGTGAAATTTCATTTTTTAAGAATAAAAAATATTCTTAAAAAAATTATCTTCCTTCAAATCTTCCACCGGTTCTTTTGGCTAATTCCATCGATGTTATTGGATTAGATATGTTTTTGTATAGGGAGCCCGGTGTAGCACATCCATGTTGTTATTCAGCCCGGTGCTTTATTATTATTATTATTATTATTATTATTATTATTATTATTATCATTATTATTATTATTATTATTATTATTATTATTATTACTATTATTATTATGATGATGATGATGATCATCATCATCATCATCATCATCATCATCATCATCATCATCATCATCATCCTCACTGATATCACTGATAGTATTGTTTTTATTTTTTACTATGTGTCATTGTTATATTAAGAGACTCAGAGGTTACACAGACCTAGGCAGGACAGGGATGGCACCAATTTCCAGCGCTGCTCACATGGACAGCCGCATAGAAAATTTCATTATTTGATCTGGCCTTCCTCAGAGATGTCAAGTTGTAATTTAAAACATATTTAACTACACTTCCTGTCATGCAGAACGACTTTCTGTGGAGTCCATTGTTCACGTGTAACCTTCTTCGGTGAAGAGGCTCAGCGTATGAGGACTAAGATCGTTGCCATCGTCCCTATTTATGTAACCACGAGAACTGTTTTTTTCTAATGTTGTTTTTTTTGTCGGTAGCTAGGCTATGTTCTTTGACCACGGGTTCTGAGAGGATCTGCGCTGTGTTGTTGATGTTCTTGTATTAGTTGTTGTCAATTACTGCCGTTATTGTTGTATCTATGTATAGTAGCAACAGTGGTGGCAGCAACAGCATTGGAGGCATTTGTAGCAGCGGTAGTTGGAGCTTAGATTCCTGTGCTATCAGAATAATAGTAGTTGTAGTATTAGCAGCTGCTGCATATTATTATTATTATTTTTATTATTATCATGATCACCATCACCAACATTACTATTGTTATTATCATTACTACTCTTTCCATTTATCATTGAAAAGTTTTTTATTAAATGTTTTTATTTCCGACTTTTGTCTTGTACTTAATGTAATCATAAACATGTGGCTGTTGAAGGAAATAGTTGGAGGAGAGTAGCAGCTTGGTGAATAGATCAAATTCTACAGGACTATAAAGAGATTCGTCAGATGGTGAGTAGGTCACCAATAGAAGACAAAAGAATCTTCGCACCCTTTGGGTCAGCAGAAGTCAAATGTGTTTACTACTTCCAGCGACCAACGAGAGCGCTGACATTGGCCTTGAAAAGAGGCAATTCATCCTGCTCTAAAGAACAATAATATATATATATATATATATATATATATATATATATATATATATATATATATATATATATATATATATATATATATATATATATATATATATATATATATATATATATATATATATATATATATATATATATGTATATGTATGTATACTGATATTAAGGTTTTAAAATTTACTGGAGATGATCTTTTGCCTGTCCGAGCAGAGACAAACTGTAGTGCACTTGGAATAAAGAGGATGTTTACATTTCAAATAGTCAGGGAGAAGGGAAAAGATAGATATTCACAGAATTTGTAGATATTAAAAGATTTAAAGCTGATCGTTTGTGTGTTTAAAAACTGTAGATATGTAAGTCTCTTAACTTATTTTGAGGGAAATTCAAAATACTCACAGGAAATTGGAGATATTCCTGTCTTTGAGAGTTTTTTTTCAATTGTCCTGCTGGGTTAACGCTTCTGTGTCTTCAGTTACTGACAGGTCAGAGCAGCGAAGAACATGTTCGGATTGTCTATTATTATTATTATTATTATTATTATTATTATTATTATTGTTATTATTATTATTAGTAGTAGTAGTAGTAGTCGTAGTAGTAGCAGTAGTAGTAGTATTCTTAAACAAGTTGTTAAGTTGTGAAGCTATTCCTGCATGACATTCACCAAATCTTTTGATCCGGTAGCCTTGAAATCCATCCCGTCCCGGGGCCTTCTAGATGCCCACGTTTATCCTGATTTCCTTCACTCCTCTAACTGAAATGACTAGTTCTGCTTATTGTGTACAGACTACTGCTTGTTTCAGTTCTTGCAACCATTCAGCATCCTTCTTGTCCGCCTTTTCTTTACCTAAGATGTCACTCTAAGACCTCTGACTTTCAATGTTATCTGGTATCAACGTTTCATCTGTACACTCTGCATATATTTGTTGTAAAATCTCTCTGGATAGCCTATTTTGATGGTAACCCTTTATTCTTTGGTCGTATCTTACCATGTTTGCTTTCTTTGCAAAACGCCGCTTTCTGTCAATACTATAATTCTTATTCAGTTCCCTGTGTTTCTGTTCACTTCTCAGCTCCCCCTTTTATTTCCGGTCTAACACAGAAAAAATGGCCCCTAGAACATATCTAACCCCACCTGATTTCTTCTTTTCCATCATGGGTCTTTTTTCTTTTGACACACCCATTTTGTTTCTTTTTCTTAACATTAACACCCACAGTAATAATAATAATAATAATAATAATAACAACAACAACAACAACAACAACAACAACAACAACAACAATAATAATGATAATAATAATAATAATAATAATAATAATAATAATAATAATAATAATAATAATAAAACCCGGATGCTCTCCCTTGAAAAATGACTGTGGCACTGACTCTAGAACCCATGAATTAATTCTGAGATTTACTTACCTTGACAAAAAAGTTTATCGCCTTAAGCTTCTATTTCTCCTACCCACATGTAATGGAATTTTACGTAGCCCCAAATATCTCATGTACGAAAAAGATCGGTAAATTCCACAGTGGTAGATGTATAATAATGTGATATATAAATATTTTTATGCATATATGTACACACATATGTATATCCATAAATTACCCTTCAAGTCAATTTGCATAAGAACCGTTTTCTGATCGCAAATATAAATCTATATTAGATTTCATACCATTTTTGTCACCTATGCATCCTCAGAATATTACCTATTTGTTACAATTTTAGCAGAAAAGTTTCATCATGGATCACATCAACAGTAGCTTTACATGTCTTCTATCCGAAAAAATATGTTTGGGGTTCACGTATAATCAACTATATATTCAGATACAAATGCTAAAATTAAGCCTCTGATGCCGCTAAAAATATACTTATGAAAAATTTCCTTGTGTTCGATCTTTCATGTATGAGAAGTTTAATGCGACTACTAA
>NC_142945.1:22441532-22461532 GCF_046866305.1 Octopus bimaculoides | reverse complement strand
TAATACTTTACAAATGTAAAACACATTATAAGGACACTTAATGAGAACAAATTTTTTTACAGCTAATATCATTGAGTATATTTCAATGAAGGATTTGATACAAACACTGTATCATTTAACTATCACATGCTGCTCCATGTACTTCACATTATTTGGGCAATGGCACCAACGCTTGTTAATTTAATATTTTATTTTGCATAACCACAGCGCAAAATACCTGGATTTTCATGAACGACAAATATTTGCACATTTGAACGCCTAGAACACATGCTTATTTATGTTGACTTCATACGTTTTGGAAAGATTCCTTTTTGTCTTTAATTTAAGTTCATCTATTATTTTCTACATTATGTGGAATATTGTGTTTATGTTAGCTTCGTCATATATCACGACCAAGTAAGAAGAAGCCGCAATATGTATGCACAATTGATGATAAGAAAAATACATAGTGTTACGTATAAAGAAAATCTATGCCTTCGGAATATATCGAAAATGTGCTGCAAAATAAATCTATTTGAAATAATAGAAATCATTACATAGAAACCAAGTGAAGGAAGGAAAATGATATGTTAGAGAAAATACATCAGTCGACAGAACATGCATAAGACGAGAAATATAAAGAAAATAACTACGATATATTTTAAGTACTAAATATATATATATTGCATATTTGCATACATTGCAGTTTGTATTTAAATATGAGCAAAATATATTTCAGGAAATTTAAAGCGTTCTTTAAACAGAAAATATATTATATGATCTGATTTTTCTTAACTTTTGTATTTTTAAACAAGTCGGAGTTTGAGAGAATACATGATCCGGAATATTCCGCAATTCTATTACTCTGAACACTAGTAGTAGTAGTAGTAGTAGTAGTAGTAGTAGTAGTAGTAGTAGTAGTAGTAGTAGTAGTAGTAGTAGTAGCAGCAGCAGCAGCAGCAGCAGCAGCAGCAGTAGTAGTAGTAGTAGTAGTAGTAGTAGTAGTAGTAGTAGTAGTAGTGCAAGACTTGATAATATTTCCAAAAATAGATGATACGAGTAGGCTTCAGCAAAGAACAAAACTGTCTCCTTAAAAGAAACGACATTGCATAAACTACAATATTTATGAGCCACATACGAAGAATGTAAACACGTCTTATTGATACACAAGTGTACATTTATTGGTAGATGTACTAAACACCATGTGACTTAAATAGTTGTACATTTCATTTATTTCGCCCCTGAATCTCATGCAAATACTATGAAAACCTTATTGTTTAACTTACTGAAATTGTTTATGAAAACGTAAATAAAATATTACACATGATCAATCAGGGATTTAAGCTTTCTGAAATATCGAGGTAACTTAGTGCTAATAATATCTGCAATATTTTCGTAATGAACTTATGGCACCGTTTGAATGTCCTCGTTTGGTCGGGTGCACGTGTGTATTTGTGTGTGCTTGTATGTTTGTGTGTAATAACATATTTAAGTATGTATTTAAATATGCATATATTATCTTTTCTTTATTATTTGAATTTTTATATAGGAAGAAAGTTTCCAACGATGACTCACTATTCCATTACAGGAATAAGAACAACAAAACCGTGAAGTGTTATATCCTGAAATTAGGAAGAGATTTTGCATATTTTTTTTTAAATTTCGCCTCTGAATTTACTTCCAAACATATATTGTATAGTCATTTTCTTGACCTGAATACTCTAAGTTTTTCGGGATTGCTACTCAGTCATTAATGACAGAGCCAGGTTCAATAATTCTAGGTATAAGTGCGAATTTATAATTCGATTAGAACATTTATAGCTTCCGATGTACTTCTCCGTAGGTGACAGTCTTCTTTCCCTGTCTGAAAAATATACTCAAATTGATATATGGGCATTACTCTGATATTTTCAGAATAATATTTTTTCCGAATATATTCCTTGTGACACATTCATATTTAGCCAATAAAATCATACCTACCATAATTATCTCCAGGCAATTTTGCTTACAGGTGCGAATGGGCTGTTATATTTTAATGATACTTTTGAGCAGCGTCTGACCATATGTAAAATAAATTCAGTAGGAATGCCAATTATTCGACGTATCGTAGAGGATTAAAAATTAATACAATATCTTGATCTGCAAAAGAAGCCATCTGGAAAATGTGAAGATGTGACGCTACTGTGGATGCTGCCATCTTCTTCCGCAGATTTAGAAGATGCATATCCATGCATATCACATTATTCGTTTCAAAAATGGCGCTCTTCAGGTCCTTTTGTCAAGTACGAAACCACTTCTGGAATCACGTGAAAAGTCATCAGAAAGTGTGTTCTTCTTAAGAAGTTCCTTGCTTAAATTGCTTATCCTTACATTTACTCCTCCTCATATATATATATATATATATATATATATATATATATATATAAATAGTTATCGCCAAGCCAACATGGCAGTCCCAAAATTAGGACGAAAGCTGCCGTGAATTAGCTCCAAGAAGCCATCGCCTCTAGCTAGCTATGTGACACACGAAACCTGTGTCCTTTATAACCTTCGAACAGGGGAGGTCAGCAGTGTCCCCCTGCTGGTTTGGCATCTGCAGACTAGACTAGTTTCAGGGTGTTGCCCCTTGTCAATGCAGAGTAGCCAAGCCTTAGCCAGGCGGCGCTGCTGACTATCTGCTCGAAGGTTATTTATCTAATTTCAGTGGAATCTATCCACTGGTTTTCAGAAATAGAGTTATTAATATTTCTAAGTCTCTCTAAAGGAGACTACGGCAGCGGTACTGGAAATTAATAGTTATCGCCAAGCCGACATGGCAGTCCCAAAATTAGGACGAAAGCTGCCGTGAATTAGCTCCAAGAAGCCATCGCCTCTAGCTAGCTATGTGACACACGAAACCTGTGTCCTTTATAACCTTCGAACAGGGGAGGTCAGCAGTGTCCCCCTGCTGGTTTGGCATCTGCAGACTAGACTAGTTTCAGGGTGTTGCCCCTTGTCAATGCAGAGTAGCCAAGCCTTAGCCAGGCGGCGCTGCTGACTATCTGCTCGAAGGTTATTTATCTAATTTCAGTGGAATCTATCCACTGGTTTTCAGAAATAGAGTTATTAATATTTCTAAGTCTCTCTAAAGGAGACTACGGCAGCGGTACTGGAAATTAATAGTTATCGCCAAGCCAACATGGCAGTCCCAAAATTAGGACGAA
Source organism: Octopus bimaculoides (assembly GCF_046866305.1). NCBI lineage: Eukaryota > Metazoa > Mollusca > Cephalopoda > Octopoda > Octopodidae > Octopus > Octopus bimaculoides. Next base: position 22,458,350 of record NC_142945.1, on the reverse strand, counting down.
AGCTGCCGTGAATTAGCTCCAAGAAGCCATCGCCTCTAGCTAGCTATGTGACACACGAAACCTGTGTCCTTTATAACCTTCGAACAGGGGAGGTCAGCAGTGTCCCCCTGCTGGTTTGGCATCTGCAGACTAGACTAGTTTCAGGGTGTTGCCCCTTGTCAATGCAGAGTAGCCAAGCCTTAGCCAGGCGGCGCTGCTGACTATCTGCTCGATTGTTATTTATCTAATTTCAGTGGAATCTATCCACTGGTTTTCAGAAATAGAGTTATTAATATTTCTAAGTCTCTCTAAAGGAGACTACGGCAGCGGTACTGGAAATTAATAGTTATCGCCAAGCCAACATGGCAGTCCCAAAATTAGGACGAAAGCTGCCGTGAATTAGCTCCAAGAAGCCATCGCCTCTAGCTAGCTATGTGACACACGAAACCTGTGTCCTTTATAACCTTCGAACAGGGGAGGTCAGCAGTGTCCCCCTGCTGGTTTGGCATCTGCAGACTAGACTAGTTTCAGGGTGTTGCCCCTTGTCAATGCAGAGTAGCCAAGCCTTAGCCAGGCGGCGCTGCTGACTATCTGCTCGAAGGTTATTTATCTAATTTCAGTGGAATCTATCCACTGGTTTTCAGAAATAGAGTTATTAATATTTCTAAGTCTCTCTAAAGGAGACTACGGCAGCGGTACTGGAAATTAATAGTTATTGCCAAGCCAACATGGCAGTCCCAAAATTAGGACGAAAGCTGCCGTGAATTAGCTCCAAGAAGCCATCGCCTCTAGCTAGCTATGTGACACACGAAACCTGTGTCCTTTATAACCTTCGAACAGGGGAGGTCAGCAGTGTCCCCCTGCTGGTTTGGCATCTGCAGACTAGACTAGTTTCAGGGTGTTGCCCCTTGTCAATGCAGAGTAGCCAAGCCTTAGCCAGGCGGCGCTGCTGACTATCTGACTATATATATACATATATATATATACATACATATAATGATATTAGGGACAAAATCCAAAATTACAGGTAAAAACTCAATTAAAATCAATTTATAAAAAATTAAAATTAAATTGAGCTTTATAGATAAAATATATATAAAATATATAGTTTTAGGGAAAATAACCACGTTTCAAGAACTCATCGATGAAAATCCAAATTGTATTCAAATTGTATTTAAAACAATGATAATTTAAAACAATGATAATTTACGTAAGATGTTTTTTGTATATAATATACATGTTATTATAATGGATGAAGGGATGATTATTGAATGGTTATTATTTTGATATTATGATATTTTTTAATAATTTTTCTATCTTTATATAATAAGTATTTCATATTAATTCATTTGGTACTTATTGTTGGTTGAGATATATATATCTAATTATGGTTCTACTTACGATCTGACGATTAGCTATATTTTTGAATAGAATTTATTTTCGATAATTTCAATTGATTTTAATCGATTTAAAATTATTTTCTATTTGAAAATTAGTTATGAAACACGTGTAATCTTTTTATTATATTTATCTTATGATATTTACTTTACTTTATATTATACTCATTTATTGTGCTTTTAATTATTATTTTTTCTATATGTGATAGTGGATTTTCATCGATGAGTTCTTGAAACTTGGTAATTTTCCCTAACACTATATATTTTATATATATACATATATATATATATATATATAGATATTTATATAAAGGGCATTATTACAGAAAAATAATAACGCCGCACAGTGGACATCTCAAAATAACCACATTTAGTACCTAATGCGAGGAAAAAACAACCAACAGAAGATGACAAACTTTCTTTTAAAATAAATTTAATTGTGTATCGAAGATAGATAGATAGATAGATAAATACATACATACATACATACATACATACATACATACATACATACATACATACATATATACATACATATGTATATATACACACGCATATGTACACACATGTATATACATAAGTATATTCATATGTATTCATATCTAAACTGAGAAGACTTGTATCCCGTCGGTTATGACAATGACGGTTCCAGTTGATCTGATCAAGGGTAATTCCATAACGTGCAAGTGGAGGAGCACTCAACAGACAAGCAAGCCTGTAAATAGTTTTCAGAAATTTCAGCGTGACGCAGGATGTGACAAGCTTGGACATTTGAAATATTGGTTTTACAAATTTCTGTCAGGTGGTTGGACAGGACCAAAGTGAAATATAGCGCTTTGCTAAAGTAGACAACACACCGCCGGGAATTGAAATAACGACCTTACATCATGAGCCGAATAATCGAACCGCTAAGCTTCAAGTCTTCACATAGTATATATAAATATTTATCTCTATATGTAATATATATGTATATGCGTATGTATATATGCATATATGAATGTATATATGTAAAGAATTCTCATATTGGTATATCCACTGAAGTGTCATTAAGCAATTTCATTGAAACGTAACATTATTGAAGTGCGCATGTATGTATAAAGCTGCAACATTTATAACATTGATCAATATATTACCTTAAAAAAAACTCACATCTTCAGGTTATACCATAAACCAGACAGGTTAATATTTATATGCTGTTGTGTTGAAGCACATGTTAGCATATGTAGAATCAGAGGAAGATCATACCGTCAATTAAAATATAGAAATAGGCTGACGTGCAATCGACTAATTATAACCGTATGCAGAAAACAGACAGCACAACATGAGTGAGCCGAGAGGGGGGGGGATATATAAAGCGTAATGAGACTTATGATCATTGATCCGAACAAAGAGCAAACGGTTTGAATTGCACATTTATCTCCCAACGTCCGTTGATTTAAGCAACCAGCATTGAATCATATATCTGCGTCACAACGTTATTTCGAAAAGCAGGCAGCAAACTTCTAATCAAGACTCAGTCAAGTCGTTGAAGAATGCCACTGCAGATGTTAATGGACAATATCCTCAGTTACTGTGTGGTCTATTATATCACACACACACACGCACGCACACACACACACACACACACACACACACACACACACAGCGCAGATGACTTTACGGGGACGTCTGCGTATGTGTATATACGAGAAGGGTGAATCTTTCCTTGGGATGGAAAACATATTTCTATACTTAACATTCCAAAGAAAACTTTCCCTAAGCTGACGTTCTTTGAACCTGATACCATAAACCTGTTTCGGAAACCCACATATTGCCTACTCTCTGATGTATACAACTTAATATTTCTAAAATCTCGTATCGCTCTTGTCATTCTTGGTTTTGTTGCTGTTATCATTAAGCTTACGTTGCCTCTGAGTTATTTCATATTTCTCTCTCTTCTCTATACTTCATATATGTCTGCTCTACGTGTGTGACTTCTTGTATATGTTTGAGGAGAGGCGTCGCCATCACTGCTTTCCCCTTATACAATGATTTTACTGCCCCATCACCCTCTATTTTGCCATATCAATGATACTGGATGTAATTTGCACAGTGGTAATACGTCAGTGCACGCAGCCCATTAGAATATTTCTATTTTTCACATAGAATGCCCTGGAACTCACCACTAGCTGCGTTTAACAATGAGAAACGGTTTACTGAAATATGTGTGTGTCTTATAAAGCTGAAATTACCAATTACGTTTTCTGTTTTTATATTTATTATGTATGCGTATTCGTGTTGTGTGTATGCGTGTGTGCGTGTGCAAGAGAGTGTATGTGTGTGTGCATTTGTGTGTGTGTTTGTTTATCTGTGTGTGTGTGCATATAGGCAGGAAGTGAGAGGCCGTGATCAGGTGAGCACCCACACATTTCTCCGTGTACACACTCCTTTTTTCATATATTTCTCTCCTATTAATTATGGCAAAAACCACTTAGTCACTTTACTGGATCTAAACCAAGATTAGATAGTTGCGCTGGGATCTTCTCAACATCATAGTTATGCTTACGTTTCCCAGCTACACAGCCTTGACTGTCCCGCTATGTGGTCACAATAGTTTTATAATTCCCAATTGCATTGTTCCACTTGGAAAGAGTATTTATGACTGTTATATCAGTTATCTGTTGCATTTATTTACGGTTCATTGTCGGTTGAGTTTTAATCTTAAGATGTCTAACAACCTCTAGTAATTTTCAAGTAGGAACTAGATGCTGAGGCACAATGTCAGCTGAATGTAGGCAGCTGAAAATGCAAAAAGTGGGTATAGGTTTTTGACAGAGAATCTCTATTCTGATAGAGATAATATAAAATAAATATAGTGAAACGTTATTTTCGTTTCTCTAATAAATTTTATGTAAAATATACTGTAAACTATTTGCTTCGGTAAGGTTTTCCATTTGTTTTCCTAAGTATATTTTGTTGATTATTACATTACATTATCAGAAAATCTAGGATAAGAGCTAATATTATAAAAAATGCAGAGTCATATCTCATATATTTTCTAGTATATATCGAAATAACTAAAATAATTTTACAAGTATATTAATATAATTTTCTAAATTCATAATTATTTTAATCAATGTTGTTAATGGACATGAAGCGTTATATTAAATAAAACGTTAGTTTTGGTTGATATCTATAGGACATTCTTGGATCAAACAAATGTATTTTCCATACAAATCAATGCACAATTTTGTGAATTATCTAGGAATATTTCTGTCACTATTTCAACAAGAATATTTTCTTGCACTAAATACTTTAAAAAAATTTTAAATAATATTAAACAAAGCCTCTAAACTGCTTTCCACATCCGATCATATCGAAGGTTTATAACATATATCTATTTTTTCTCTCACCACATAGTGGTTACGCTGGTTAATACCGATTCCCTTAAGCAATTTAACAACTCTTAATTTGGGTTCTCTCACGGTACGATAGCTGGTAATTAAATCAGAATCTGACTGGTGCAATCGTAGCTCAATGGAAAGTATGTTACAAATATTTATTGCGGTTAGATTTATATTGGGTGGTTTAACGACTCTTTGTGTATCAGGATGTTATTTCAAATATGGTTATGACTAGAAAATATATTTATGGTTTAAGTATATAGTTTATATTTATAGAGAAATATTCATTCAAATACAAACACACACACATCTACACACACTTATGTATACATGCCTATATATATATATATGTGTGTGTGTGTGTGTGTGTGTGTGTGTGTATGTATGTAGATAGATAGATAGATAGATAGATAGATATATAGATAGATAGATAGATAGATAGATAGATAGATAGATAGATAGGGAAAACAAGAAGAAAGTGGAGAATAAATGTATGTAATTACTGATTTATTTGCATGTTAGAGAAAGTTTTTTTTTTTTTTAAAAACATTACAGATAAATTGGAAGTTGGAAGCTAAAAAAGTTAAGAAAAAATGTAAGAAGAACCTACATAAATATTTCTGTGAAACAAATAATTAGATGGGTATTTCCAAAACATGTTGTTTATTGTTAAGAAAATTGCCACATACATACTATTTTTGGCTGGACTTCAAGGTTCAAAAACACTTACCTCCAATTAGATGGTTATTATATCTTTTGAGAGAATTGTGTTGTGCTAGAAGGTTAAAGTTAAAATATGTTTAGCGACTCCGTTTCATTGGTAGGTTTTGATTATTTGTGGATATACTTTATACCTATACAAAATATTATAATTAATAAACAGATAAATGAATCGAAAAATTTAAATAAATGAAACAAACAATAAAATAAAATATGAATAATTTAATATAAGAAGAAACTAAATTCTATGGTTGATTCGTATTAGTTTAGTGAGAGATACACGTGTTGTTATGATCCAGGATTGATAGAAATTTGAAAAAGCCGTAGTAATGCTTGACCAGTTGGACCTTAATTATCGAACATTATTGATTTTGGTATGTAGGTGCATATTTGAATGCAGTTGACGAGAATAGGAAATGTCAAGCATATAGAGGCTCATATGTATAATAACTGTGCATATATGTGCAAAAATAAATAAATTAAATTAATAAACATTTATATGAACATATTTGAGCACATAAATGCATGCATATAGATAAACATAAATAAAAAAAATTATTAGAAACAATTATATGCAGGTGTATGGATATGGACACAAAAAACACGTTTATTCACTTGTGGAAATGGACGAAGAATAGTGAAAACAGGGGGTGTATAGGGAAAACAAAAGTGGGGGAAGTTCTAATGGGTTAAGTGAAATAGTAGATGCTTACAAACCGAATTTGATCTAATATTAGTAACCAGCAATTTGTGGGGGACGGTTGAACCAAAGATACGCGAGAAAAGGAGAATATAGCTGTTAATTATCTATAAATTACTTATGTTTGAGTTTGTTGTACATGAGTTTCAAATAAATAAAAATAGAAATAGATGTTATGTTAATGGTGATAAACAGTAAGCAACTAGGATGAGAATATATCGAGGTGCCAGTTGAGAGACTAGTTACTATAAGGAAGATATGTTTAGCAGATGTCTTTATATAGCCAAAGTAACCGGTGCGCACAGATTTTCTTTCACAATATATAGATAATCTAATCACCGTATCCTTCTTCCATTATACTTATTTTCCCTTCACTATCGGTTTTTTGAATATTAACATCACACCTACTTTTCACCTGCGAAACATATATTTTTTTTATAGTAAATAAGTTCTTAACTGCAACCTTGATATATTCTCATCCTAGTTTCTTACTCTTTAGTATAATTAACATAACATTTATTTCTATTTTCTTTTAATATCAAATCTGTGTACAACGAACTCAAACATAAATAATTTATAGATTATTAACAGTATTCTCATTTTCTCTCCTATCTTTGGTTAATCTGTCCTCTACAGTTCTTCCTATAGTCTAGTATTACTAACATTAAATCAAATTTAAGCATCTTCTATTCACTTATCCTAATAATCTACCAATAAATTAAATACCTATTAGAACTCACCTAACTTTTATTTTCCCTATACGTCCACCTTTCCGCTATATTTAGTCCATTTCCCTGCCTATATAGGTGTTTATTTTTCTGTATCCATATCCATACACCTGCATATAATTTTTAAATATGTTCTTTTAAATATGTGCATGCGTGTGTTATGTTTATGGTTTATGTTTATCTATACGCACGCATCTATGTCCGCAGATATACATGTGTTTATATGCTTGATTATATATTCATTTTTTAAATTAATTTGTTTTCTGCACATATGTGCTCAATTATGAGCCTCTATATACTTGATATTTTCTATTCTCGTCAACTGCATTCCAATATGTATCTACATACCATAACCAATACCGGTCGATTAGTAAGCTTCAATAGGTCAAGCATTACAACGGCTTTTTCAAATTTCTATCCATTTTGAATCATGATACAACACATGTATCTCTCACTAAACCAATAAGAATCATCCATAGAATTTAGTTTCTTCGGATATTACATTGATCTATTTTCATTTTTTATTTTATTTTTCTATTTTTATTTATAATTTTATTTTTATTTTTCTATTTATTTATCTGTTTATTAATTACAATATTTTTATATGTATATAAGTATATCCACAAATAATCAAAACCTACCAATCAAATAGAATCTCTAAACTTAGATTTCAACTTCAAAATACTAACACTACTCACTTCCCTCAAACCTAAGTGGAGTTAATTAGATTTGAACCCTTAATAAGTCCAACCATAATATAGTATGAATGTGGCAATTTTCTTGAAATTAAACATGTTTTGGAAATTCCCAACTACTTATTGGTTTGAAAAGATACATACATGTAGGTTCTTTTTACGTTTTTCATAATTTTTTATTTTTGAGTTTTACAACTTCCAATATATTTGTAATGCTTTTTTTTTCAAAAAATGTTATGTTTATACAACACTCAAATAAATCATTAATTATATCAATTTATTCTCCATTTTATTCTCTTTGTTTTTCCCTCAATATTAATAATTCCAATAAGCCTAAACATATACCATTATATGATAGAGATTGAACCAGTGGAATACCTTGGATTATGTAATACCTAATGAAGACTTGATTTCGTCGTATTAACTATATATATATATATATATATATATATATATATATATATATATATATATATATATATATATATATATTGGAACAAATATTGGGAAATATTTCCATCGGAGACCTGCTATTATGTGAAAAAATGTTAAGGACAAAAAAACCTGTTCCAGGAAAGCGTTGTTAATGAAATTAAGTTACATTTATGGATGTAAAAACTTTTATTTCAGGAAAGTTCATTGTGAAAATCAAGAAACAAATACAAATGTTTTATCTCTGTCTTTGAATCTGCTGAGGAATTTTCCATTAGAAGTTAAACAATGTAGACTAATATCGTTTGCTGTTATTGATTTTCCTTAAAAGCTTTCTATGTTCACAGTAACTTTGATTAAAAACTTAAAGTAAAATTTTATTGCTTAATCTTTTCCTCATTTAGAAGATGAGAAATGATTTTTATTTCATCTTCAGAAGAACTCTTCTCTGCGTTTCTCTTGCGTTTGGAAAAAGAGATAAACATAAAACTGATAAATAAATATATTCATTTTATATGAAAATATACAAAAATAATTATAGCTAAGAGCCCAGGTGCTCTATGTTTCACTGATTCTTCTTTATTTCCTATATTTTGTTTAGAACGTATTAATATAAATTGGACAAAGGGAAGAAGCTATCCATTTTTCCAAATTTAAAATTGGCAAGACTAATGAACATCAATATGTTCTAAAGTATATATTTTTTACATTATAGTAATAACGAGTAAAACATAAAATTATCTAATGAAGTACAAAATTATTAATTTTCAAACGGACATAATGCAAAAGTTTCAAGAAATATCCTGGAAGCATTGACTTTGATGTAAGTATATATTGACGTATAGAATAGTATTCCATACGTTTTTTAACATACATTACCATTCTTATGCCTGTAACCTTTCTAGCATCTGATAAAACTCTAAGTTATTGTATCCGATATTTATATTGAACTGGAACAAACTTCTGCTGCATATCTAGTGTTATTACATGTTCTCTTCCATTAACAAAACATCAATTTTAGGAGTCCGATATAATCTTGCATAAATTCTGCCTTTAATCATAGGCGATTTCATATTATCTTTCGGACATATATTGCTAGAATTATCTCAAATTCTATTAAGCTAAAATCGATGAAGTAATTGCTTTACCATTACCAATTCTAAGCATCTATAAAACAAATTCAACTGTGGTTTATGGCAGTATCTAAAATATACAAACCTTTCCAAATGTTGTTTCCGTGGAAAAATATTAACTAAAAATTATAGCAGAAATGTAAATATCAAAAGCAAACATGTCTTACAATCGGTAAATTGTATACAATTTGGAGAAGCAGTGAAAGAGCTGAAGTATCTTGAAAATGGGAAGTATCATGCAAGTATATATATATACATATATGTGTGTGTGTGCATGTGCGCGTGTGTGAGTGTGTATGTGTGTATGTGTATGTGCGCGTGTTAGTTTAGGGCGCTTATTATAGGGGCGGATACCGTGGTAGCTCTCTGTTATATTCCAGGTTGCCACTTACCACATCGATTAGTATTTAACGTCTATTACTATTAGGAGTTGTCACTCTTGCTGTAAATTCCTCCGATTGCTAATCCCATGTTCGCTTCAATCGATGGTAATATTATCTGGAAGGTAGAATTTGCAATAATTATTACGATAGAGAATATGGAAAATGGGATATCCTCAAAATATATTTCCTTTTATTTTACAATGTCATACACCATATTTGTATGATTACGACGATCTACATGACCACAGATAGATGGGAAAGAAAAGATAGAAGCAAATGCCCTGAACGCCCCAACTACATACCTTTATTCTTAACTGATCTAGTATATATTACAAGCACAACAATATAAGTGCTCTCACTATCGTTTATATTACATAGTCTCGCTGGCAATACAAAAAGCATAGCAGTATAATGTAATATATAACGTATTCTAATCTTTCTGATAATTCAGAAAATCGTATTAAAGGACACTCGTAATTGATATCAGATTCGTATAGAAAATATTCAGTTCATTCTTATCAAGAATTTCGTTGCAGCCTGACTGTTAAAGCAATGATTTATAGCTTGTTCCTTTATCATGGAGAACACCCTAGGCACGGAATTCGGGGTTGGTGAGTAACAAACCGATCCATGTTTGTTTGCTTGGGAGTATTAAATTAATAGTATTTGTTTACCGATAAAGGAACTTAAGGTTCCAGAATTGTGTGTTTTATTTTGTCATAAGTAGAGTACCGAACATGGTATGAATATTATACATTATACTGATGGTAAAGTTTTCTCCTCAAGAGACTGAAAATAATGATGCTTTTTAAAGAAAGATATGATGTTGCAGCAAATTTATCTCAGAAGATGGGAGTAATATAATATGGTATAGCATTACTTTGAATATTAGCATTGTTTGTTTATTTTTTCTTATTGTCTTTTATGGTATGCTGCAAATTTTGAAGAACGCAGAAAGGATATGTGTAGGTATTTTCATTCATTCGAAATATGTATTTTACATAGTAAAATATGAAACACAATTTCAATAGCTGATCAATGTGGATGAAAACATTGTGTTGATACAGTAGTATTTATTTGGCTTATAGCACGAAAATAAACATTTTTTTTAAACAGAAAAATATCCTCAAATTAAACAGATATTTGCGTATAAAATACATTTACAATACATATATGTAAAATTTGCTATTTGCATTTTTAAATACGGAAATGTAAATGATTAGTTCTACAGTCAGTTCAAACACATGAGAAGTTTATTTATTGCAGAATATATATTCCACAGAATTAGGATTCAATTTCCCAGAGTTTGCCATCGTGTTAATGTTAAATCAGATGTAAAATATTCTCCGTAATATATGACTGGCATGCATTTTTCTGAGGAAATTTTTTAACGAATTATTCAACGCTTAAACATTCATAATAATGTGCAAACCATGAATATTAGAATGATAGGGAAGGGTAGACTAAAAGATACATAGATAGATACTATATATATATATATATATATATATATATATATATATAGCTATATACATGTGTGTGTGTACATATGTATATAAATATATATATATATATATATATATATATATATATATATATATATATATATATATATATATATATATATATATATATAAATGTATTTATACAGATATGTAAATATATATATATATATATATATATATATATATATATATATATATATATATATATATATATATATATATATATATATATATATATATATATATATATATATTTATTTATTTATATAAGAACGAGATACTGCAGCAGCCTCGGTTTCAGAGGACCTCAGCTCTTCAATGCCCTGCCAAAACATTTGAGAGACATGCAAGACATGGATGCGGAGGTCTTCAAGACAAAACTTGACGCTTTCCTCTCCACGATACCAGACGAACCAATGGCTCGTAATGAGACGCAGTTTAGGGCAGCTATATCAAATTCTCTTATACACCAGATGTGCCATCAAAACTCTTGATTGGACCATGTCAGGTGGGGGAGAAGAGCCATGCAAGGAACGTTAAAATCACGGTGGTGCACCAGCATGACCGCAGCCACTTGGCTGAAACACATAAGTAAATATATATATATATATATATATATATATATATCATTTTTTTAAATGGAACAAGAACGCAAAATATCCAGACAGACGATACAAAGAAAATAAGGACGGGTCATTCGTAGTTTTCTTTCCTCAGTCGAGTTCCAAATTATCTTTGCAATTTCGGCTCGTTATACTCGAGATTGCTCAAAGGACGAATTAAATTAAGCTGGCGTGTGTGGAAGTAAATCCTTACGGCAGGGAGGAATATAAATTTTGCAGGGAGGAATATAAATGTTGCATGGATGGTAGTCGAACCAAGAAAGAAAGGTGACGCTTGGTTGAACTCCGGTCACGTGGGGAGAGAAGAGAGAGAGGCAGAGGCAGAGGGATAGAAGAATTAAGGAGGGGCGACAAAAAATGAAGGGACACATTGAAATGAAAGAGGCAGGAAAGTGAGCATGAAAAGAAGGCCAGGAAATGTAAGAGGGGCACAACGTGAGAACGAAGTGTCGAATGAACGAAGTACGCATGAAAGGGCTGATAGAAAGTATAATAGAGTCGTACAAAATTTGGATAGATATACTTACATATAAGATACTAAAGTGTACATACGCCGCTATATTTTTATAGATAAAAAATACAAAAATGGGACGAGAACGCAAAGCATCCAAACACAGAAAAGTGATATAAAAAAGGGACAACAAATCATTCAGGCAGACGATACAAAGAAAACAAGGACGGGTCATTTGGAGTTTTCTTTCCTCAGACTAGTTTCAGATTGTCTTTGCAATTTCCAGTCGGTATACTCGAGATTACTCCAATCTGGCCAGTCCCAAGGAAAACTAAGCTAAGTGCATTAGATTCCTTGGAAGAAAGCAGCGAATGTATACGAATACGAGGAGGAAAAAACGGAGAAATGTTACACAAATACAAATGCAAATAACGGGACATAACATATATATTTATATGATGGTTGTCTACTCCTTAAGCAGACTTTCTTGAGTCTTGCATGTGCTTTCCTAACCTCCTCTAATGCTTTCACTCCTCTCTACAATTTTGTTCGCAATCCAGCTCGATCGGAAGCAGGCGTTTCTATCGCATTTGAATCCATTCCAAATGACTTCATTGTAATCCTTCTGCGGTCCTTAAAACTTTTTTTAGGCTTACACCGATTGGGATCCCCTTTTGCAAGCTCGCCATAGCATAGCTGTTTGATTGTGCCTTCACCGTTATGCAAGCAATATGGCCAGACCATCTCATCTGGTTCTTCATATACATTGATTCAACTGAAATGATGACTACCGACGCAAAGATAGCTGTCCTTGGAGTAAAAAAAGCCCCGTTTAATGTTTAGTATATATATATATATATATATATATATATATATATATATATATATATATATATATATATACATATATATATACACACACACACACATATATATATATATATATATATATATATATATATATATATGTATATATATATATATATATATATATATATATATATATATATATATATATATACATGTAGTTAGACGGATATTGCATACATATCAGTAGATTTATAATTACTTATATAATGTGTGTCTGCACGAGCAAAATGATGCGTGTCATCTCATTCGTCTTTATGTTTTGTGTTCAAATTCCACCGAGGTTGATTTTTCTTTTTTTTTTTCTTTTGGAGTCGATAAAATAGTTTCCAGTTGAGTGCTGGGTGCGATGTGATCGAATTAACCACTCCCCAGAAATTGCTGGCATTGTGCCAAAATTTGAAATCAATTCTTTATTTTATGTTACATTTGCAAAAGCAAAAGTGTGCTTGTTCCTTTTGTACTTTTTAGCGATTGTGGAAAATGTACATAAGAGTGTAACTACAGATACCTGAAGTGACTCTTTCTATAGAGCATCTAGAAAATCTGAATTTATAGTTGATGTTTATAATCTAAGAGATACATCAATAAAACTTATTAGAGGTACATACATGTAAGTAAAGTTAATATATTTCAATGTCAATGTATGTTAATATACCGAATGCGTGTGTGGGAAAGGCTTAATGCATTTATATACATGTGTGTCTATGTGTGCATTTGTCTATGTGCTTACGTGTGCGTCTTGTGCATATACGTACATATTTATATATTTTATTTAGGAATCAACTCGCTGGGTTTTGCAAATATAGTTTATAGTTATAGGACACCACCACCCCACTCACACACACATACACACATGCATATATATATATATATATATATATATGTGTGTGTGTGTGTGTGTGCGCATATATGTATGGAGAAAAGAGAGAGTGCATATCAGAAAGTGAGAGAGGGACAGATATTAAAATTATCAGATAGATGTGAAATTGTTTCCTGCTTTACAAGAAATCTGGTTATTATTCTTATTAACTTACGATATATATGTTCAGGTAAATAGCTAGAGGTATTGTTATTCGTGGTTATACAACTGCCTCTAGAAGTAAACATTCATGAAAATTGTTGTATCGGGATTTCTTAAATAAAATAGGCATTTTCCCATAAATAATTGTATACGAGAATAATTTAAGAGAAGTTAATATTTAAACAAAAACTTGAGAAAGAACACACAGCTTATGACAGATGATTGGGTGGAAGCAAATCAGTGGACATTGCGACAGATATCTACCAAGATAGTTGTTGAAAATAACAGAAAATGTGGAAGGAAAAGTAAATGAATAATCAAATTCAGAAGCAGGACACCTGTTTTGCAATTGTTTGGAATTGTTTCAAATCGTAAAATGCCAAGATCCTAGTTATGTAAAGACGTCTTATTCTCTACAGGTTTGCATCTTATTTATTTAGTGTAAGTAGATTTAGCCAAAATTCTAAATATATCAACTTAAGTTTTGTACATGTACATATTTTATATAAGTTTCATATAGTATGAACCGTGTCTCCAAATGAGACCAATTCTGTTAATATAAGTACTCTTAGACTGTTCTTACTGATCTTATGAAAACAGACTTTTTGTTTCAATGGGAATTTATTGTGTGTAATATGTTCTACACATGTAACTCGAAGAATTTTGATAAGGTACTTGTTAGAAAAATAAATTATCCATACCCAAGATTTGGGAATTACTTCCCTTTCAAACCTCTACGTCATGTTTATCTCTAGTGTAAGTGTGTTTTTTTTTTTGTATTTTTTCTATTTCTGATAGCAATTATATCACATCATTTTGAGATTAATATACCAAACAGCCGACACTTTCTCTTTGGCCAGCCCTCATCGACTCTTTCAAGTTCCACATGAATAAGGAGGAGTACAGAGTGTTGCCCCCAGTAATTCTGTTGAAAAGTGGAATAATGTGGTCAGAATGGCCCGTATGAACCCATTCCTATTAGTCGGAAGCGTTGAGGAGGAGAGACGTGCCTGCCTAAAATACTCTCAGTGGTCGGTGTGACCAGTGGATGTGAGGTTCCTTTGTCCGCTCTGGACAGAACTCCGACTCATTGGAAGATTTTTTTTTATTTAAATAGTTTTAATGTTTATTGTTTTCTTGTATACATGTATCTTTGCACTAAGCCCCACTCATCATTTGTTTTGTATTGTCCCTTTTTGCTTTGTATTAGACACTTTTGATCGACAATGAAAATAATTCATATTATTATTATCATCATCATATTCATCATCATCATACAAACCACCATCATCATCAATAGCAGCAGTAGCAGTAGGAGGAGGACGGAGTGGAAGTGGAGGAATGTATGACGTCCATAATTGTTATGTGACAGATGAACCATTAGGGAATATCTTTGAACTAGGATGATCAGAAAAGTTACATACAAATATAATGTGTGTACTTTCATATTTTGTACATTTCCCACACTCCTGATTATGCACAATTGTTTTGATACAAACTGTATTTGTAATACAGTGATCCACTCTTCGGGTTGCATTGTGCCAAAATTTCATATCAATGTTCTCACTTATATCCATATGACACCATTTGTGGTCAAGTACCTGCATTCGCATCTTCTGTATCCGTTACTTATTTTGTCTACGCTGGGCCCTCTTTTTTATAGCAAATTCTCTGTAGACATTGAATGATGTTGCCAAGTAGATTGCGATATATCTATTTTTTGTGTTGTGAAAATTTAGATACGTTTGTTTGCCATCTGTCTCAAATAAGAACTCTTTATATTACGGATATTTATAAGTATATTACCCATTTATAATTGGCTTCCGTGATAAAAGCAAATCAACGGGTATCTTATATATTATATGCTGATATAAAAAAATATCATTAATAACATTAATGAGATTAGCTGAGAATTTCTTCTATAATATATATTTTTCTTGAACCAGCAGAGAATTTGTGGGTGTGAAAAATAATGTCTAAATGCATATAAATAAGAGACAAATTTATAAATTGCATGCAGTATTTTGATTTACTACACATTCATGGGTTAATATCTTTGCATTAAATGAAATATTATTAAGAGCAGGGCAAAGTATATCACTGTAATATTCTTTATATTTCTGCGTTTCTGTTTAGGCCAATAATGATGTGATTACTCTTTACAAGATATTAATGGAATAATTAAAATTACATGATACTTCATGTGAGAAAGCGATGTTGCAGTTTTATGTTTGCTATAGTAGATTAGTTAAAGATACTCTCCAAAGAAAATAAAAATTTAAGCATCAAATAAAAAAAAAATATCTGCGCATTCTTTTTCTGTATATTTTTATCATGTGCTTTAAAAGATTACTTCAATACAAATAGCAATAATACTTTGATTATTGAATAAAGGTGTGTAATATATGCATTAAAGGACAAACATTTTGTTATTGTTACTTTTAGTATAGTCGCTATTCTTTACAAATCTCCAGACGGGAAGGAACGAAATATGTCTAATATATCCACATTTCCTCGTTAATCATGGTAAAGCTACAATAAAACTTTTAGAACATTTTGCTTTATATCAATCCAAAGGAAATAAATATGATACGCTACAAAAGCACGTGCAAATATACACTTGTATTTATGTGCGTGTGTTTGTGTGTTTATGTATTATACGTGTGGATATTAATTCTCAATATTAAGTGGTAAAGAACATTTCAAAGTTATATCTTTTCTACTAAATACTTTTACATTTTTTAATATCGTAAAGCCTTTTTGATCGATGTATAGAAATATTTACAACATCAACGTTC
>NC_142945.1:22401532-22436532 GCF_046866305.1 Octopus bimaculoides | reverse complement strand
CAGAGATGAGCAGGGAGGTTTCAGAAAGGTGAGATCCTGCACGGAGCAGATTGCTTGGAGCAGACAATGGAATGGCAAACGTCACCCTATGTGTGCTTCATCGACTTTGAAAAAGCATTTAACAGCGTAGACAGGCAGATAATCTGGGACAACTTACGAAACTGTGGTGTGTCAGAGAAGATTGCGGGCATTATCTCTACATCATACAACTAACTAAATAAAATAGATTCGGGGAAAACGAAAATTATGAAAATATTTGCTACTAGTATGAAATATAATGCATGTCACTGCAAAGTCTGCTCGAAAGCTGAAAAATAATAATACTTTAATTGTAGTTTATCAGACATCCTTGTGCAACATGAATATATATATTCTTCTGGAGATAGCAATTGCTAAATTTTTTTTTTATTAAATACTTTTTTTTTTCATTTTCTTAGTGTCACAACAGGCAGTTTCTATCTCTACTAGTTTGTCTGCAATCTGATCCGTTTTCGTGTCGGGTTTATGTAAGGGAACAAAATATCCAAAATGACCAAGTTCATTGCATAGGAAGGCTAAGATCAAGATTTTGTTTTGTCATACTTATTGACGCCAATTCTAGAGAAAACTTTGTGAAAAGTCACGTGAAGAATGTATTCTGATTCACATCATGTCCTTTTGTTGTGGTCATTGTGATCATTGTTGTAGATAGACATGTAGATGGTATTCTCATTTTGAATATGTGATATCACATATCATAATGAGTACGAATAGGACAAACCACTCTATAGATGTATTGCGTTATTACAGATGTCTCTTTAAATGGCTTTACCTAATTTAAAATGTATTTTCATGCAAAGACAATATTCTGTAATTCTTAGTTTAACATCCAGTACATAGACAATTGCACTACGCTGATGTTCTCTTTATCCGGCGGCGACCAATGTCTATATGACGTAGCGTGATGTAGCTGTTACACAGGCACTATATACCAGTCACGAGTACGAACTCCTGGCCTCATGGTTCCCTACTATAAAGTAGGGCAACTTTTTGTACAGACCTTATATTATAGAGTAATTTATATCGTTAGCAATAGCAAGATGATTTATAGCATACCATACAACATTGTAATAATCTTAGATAAACTATCAAGCTATATAAGGCAAGTGCACTTATCGGGCTCTTACACGCATTAAACATTCTGAAGCCCTGTGAAAATAAATTTAATATGCATTATAAATAGCTATTCAGCAAATTTTCACTTTCTTCTACCTTACAGAAATGTTACCCTCAAAAGCAAATGCGGGATTCTTAATTCTAAAATGCTACTCCTCCAACCAAAATCAGAAATATTAGACTTCACGATTCTAATAGGGATCACGATGCTCACTAACACCTAACAATACCCATGGTAATACATTTTTGAAGGTAGTCAAAGTATATTCAGTCTAAATTATCAACAAAGGCTGCAGTAAGGCAACATCACACACATACACATCACAAATCTCAGTTAGCATTTTTAACATATAAAGATTCAATGATATATGACATTACTAACTCACACATCATCCGCTTCAATCCCAGCGGATCCCCTCCCCCAAAATTTACCCTAACACCATTCATATATCTCAGAAAGAATGTAAATAATGACTTTAACAAAATAATGGCGTTCATAATCGTGTTATTAATTATCTGGTATTAGTTAATTTTTTTTCTATTTCAAATTAATGACATGTATGCAACCTCATGTGTATTCTGAAGAAGAGAAGGGTTTATGATTACGAGATTAAATACCTAAATATATTTTTGTGTGTTATTCTATTTAACTGTAAAACAATTAAATGCAAAATATATCGTCAGCCAAAACAAATATGCATTTGATTTTTGTATTCGTGCGATGATTTAGAGAAACCACATGATAAAATATGATTCGTACGAAGTAAACAAACGTTACTTTCCATATGAAGCAAATCCAAATTCTTGATAATGCTATCGTTCATGAATGAGTATTCGTAAGCATTTCACACATGCATACACACACATGGAAATATATATATATATATATATATATATATATATATGGCAAATGAAAGACGGAAGATGAAATATACGAGAACTTATTAATCACGAGAATATATGTGTGTGTATGTATGTATGTATATAGATATGGATGTATGCATATATGTATGTGTGTATATATATATATATATATATATACATATACACACGCACACAAATACACGTTAACACTCATACACACATAAATACTTCATGGTGTGTTTGTTTCTGCGTGCCTGTATGTGCATGAGTGGATATGCGTATTTGTATTAAAAAAATGGCTAGTGCACATTCCCCTTGTACACATACATATATTTGCGTGAATGCGTAGTAGCAGTATTTTTCTAATTAAATTTTCTGTTTCTTTTATAAAGAGGAATTACTGCAAGGGTTTTACTGCGTGAAGATGTAACAGTCACGAATGTTTTAGTCTGAACGAAATGCAAAGTGAATAAATACATGAACATCTCTGGGATTCACACGATGTGCTAATGTAGATATAAAATAACAACAACAACAATAATAATAATAACAACAATAATAATAATAATAATAATAATAATAATAATAATAATAATAATAAAAATAATGATAATAACTGACATTTTTGATATTATTTTATTGATATTTTTTGAGTTATGATTGGAATTATCACTATTGTTAGCAATGTTATTTAATGTTCGTTTTTATAATTTTGCTTACTTCTGCGTGGCTGCGTGCTACGTTTTAGCAGGTAATATTTTAAGAACTCCAGACACGAATTTGATGCTCATATTTTATACAAATTTCAGGGTGAAAAATTTGTGAATGATTTATTACAAAGGACGCAACCATGAGAATTCACAATATATAACTTTTAAGATAAGCTTTAATCTTAGCACACGGATCTCGAATATATTAGAAAATAGACTCCCCAATGCTCAAAGATGCTAAACATTTCATTCAATATGTAACACAGGTAACTTATATAATCTCTCCCATTAAATGTAAAAGATACAGCAATATCCAATACAAAAGCTTTAACATAAACATATGTGATGCAGCTGAATGTCAATGTATAGGAGGAAGAGTTATACTAACCAAAGTAATTCCAATAAAACTAGGAGCGTAATCATCTACCAAGGAAGTATTTCTATTTCTGGTTTCATTAAGTAATATTCATTCAGTAAATCATTATTTCAAATAGTAGATACTCATTACATAAAATGTCTGTAATTAGATGCGGAGAAACGAGTGTCTCTTGAAAGATAAATGCGCGACACCTTCTTTGTAGCAAAAATACATCGTGGGAAACGTAACTAATGAAACACGGTCTTTTTGTCTTCCTTTCAGCATTACAACCTTCTTCTCTAAGTTTTGAGTCTTAACAAACATCGAAATTCATGCCCAGAAAAAAATATGTATATAAGTATATTAATGATATATTTGAGCAGTTTTTGTCAAATACACACACACTCACACACACACACACACACACACACACACACACACACATATATGTACGTATGTATATGCGTGTATACATATGTATATATTTAGATGTGTGTGTGTATATGTTTAGGTGTGTGTGTGTGTGTTGTCTCTAAACTTTAATATATTATGTAGTTACACCAATTGGGTCCTGTGCTCAACAATTTTACGCGAAGAATTTCATTCCAGATATCTGCGTAATATATATCTCCTGCATTTGTAAAATTTCCCTCTCCTTATCTCTCATTACCACTCTCTTTATCTCTCTCTCTCTCTCTCTCTCTCTCTCTCTCTCTCTCTCTCTCTCTCTCTCCTCTCTCTCTCTCTCTCTCCTCTCTCTCTCTCTCTCTCTCTCTCTCTCTCTCTCTCTGCATGCATATATATATATATATATATATATATATATATATATATACTCCTCTACTCTTTTACTTGTTTTAGTCATTTGACTGTACCCATGCTGGTGCACCAAATCGACCTCAGGACTTATTCTTTGTAAGCCCAGTACTTATTCTATGGGGTTCTTTTGCCGAACCGCTAATCATCGGTTGTCAAGCGATGTTGGGGAGACAAACACAGACGCACAAACACATACATGCACACACACACACACACACACACACACACACATACATACACACATATGTATATATATACATATATACGACCGGTTTCTATCAGTTTCCGTCTACCAAATCCACTCACAGGGCTTTGGTCGGCCCGAGGGTATAGTAGAAGACACTCGAGGTTATAGTATAAATATCACTGAAGACGGCATAGATGTGTGACGAAAGATTTCCGGACAATGTACATCAGTTAAAATAATAAAACAAGAACAGTAATAAACCAGTGAAGAAAAAATCTATAGTGCGTGTATATATATATATATATATATATATATATATATATATATATATATATATATATATATATATATATATAAACAATATATGAGTATATGCATATATATGTACATGTATGTATATACCTTCATCCACATGTACATATAGATACATAACTGGGTACATGACGTGGCAAAAGAGCATGGACAAAATGGTAAACAAGGTGCAACACACAAGCAGGCCACATAGAAACATCTCCTTCATCAGCTGCCACCATTAAAACCCCGGCGTTTCGAAGAATTAAGGCAGTACGCATCGTTAAAATGGTTCTTCCCACAATTAAAAGGGTAAAGGTTTATCAATTTATTAATTTATTAATAAATTAACAATTAATAATTTTTACCAAGCCCTTCGGTATGTAAACATCGAACCCTTAATTATGTTTATATATATATATATATATATATATATATATATATATATATATATATATATATATGTGTGTGTGTGTGTGTGTGTGTGTGTGTGTGTGTGTGTGTGTGTGTGTGTGTGTGTGTGTGTGTGTGTGTGCGTGTGTGTATGTGTGTGTGTGTGCCTGTGCCTGTATGTCTGTGTGTATTTAAGTAGGTATATATAGTGACAGGCAACAACGTTGCTTGCACTCTAGCATAATTCAGGTTTTGTTTGTGTGTTTATTTTTATACATATATATGCATATTCAAGTATATGCATCTGCGTATATGTGTGTAAAGATGTGTATATGAGCATACAAATGTCTGTATGTGCATATATATACATATACATTTCTGAGTTTGTACGTATGTAATTTTTACGAATGCAGAAGTTTTCTATCTATTATGAGAATGTGTTTGCGTTTAAGTTTTTATATTTTATGCCTTTTATATATTTTCATGCTTATTAGATTAACTTGCCATGTTTATTCAACGGTTTTTTAATATCGTCGTAATAGCTCAGGGAAATGCCTAGAAGCTTTTAGCCCCGGTATTTGAATCTCTGAGTTCTATTATGACAACTTACTGATTGTCCTGTACTATATATATACATATATAGTACAGCTAAAAAAAGCAGTCAAAACCCTAAGCTTGACAGACATTCTTATTTAGGGAACTTTAATTATAAGCGAGTGGGCGGCAAATCGACAGAAATAAAATATCAGTAAATTCTATACTGTTAGTGATCAAATAGATCAGACAATTAATTAATTGATTACTTAATTAACATTTCGCAGATCCTCAGTAGAATCGCTGAAGGGACATAATTATAAAACTAGAATACATACCGAAAAAACATGCCTACTTAGTTCCATCTTTGTGCTTCAGGAGTTCAAATCAAAATGTCTACAATCAACGCACTGAAGCAGGATAATGCAGCAGTGAATAAATTCAACAGTGAATTCTCTGACTCAAGAATAAAGATATTTAACTATATAAATATAAGGGTACTAATTATTAAAATAATAATTTATATCAGTAGTTACCATACATAAGAAAATTCCGTAGACATAGATATGTTTATAATATATATAAGTGTATAGATATTTATTCACGGATGGTTAATTAATCAATTGATTGATTGATTGATTGATTTGATAATTAACGCTGAAAATTCGGAGAATAGAATTAAGTGAAATTTTATTTCTGTCAGTTCCTACACTCGCTTACAATCAAAGTGCCCTAAATAAGAATGATTTTCGTTGTTTGGCGATTTGACTGCTCTTTTCATCATGTAAGAAATCCACTTGGTTTTCTTTCCGTGTATAAATTTCTATACCCTTATATATATTATAAAATTATATATGTCTACGGACATTTCTTACCCATGCTAACCTCTGGAATAAATTATTAATGTCATAATTCGCACCGTTATATATGTGTGTGTATGTGTCTGTGTGTGTCTCTCTTAATCTCTCTCTCTCTCTCTCTCTATATATATATATATATATATATATATATATATATATATATATATACATGTGTGTGTGTGCTTGTGTGCGCCTGAGTGTGTTGCTTGTGTGTGTGTGTATGTGTGTGTGTGTGTGTGTGTGTGTGTCTGTCTGTCTGTCTGTTAGTGTATGTGTGTATGTCTGTTTCTCTGTTAGTGTGTGTGTGTGTTTGCCTGTATGTGCGTATTTGATCTTTTGTTGGGTGGCGAAATATAAACAATTGCATTCTGCAATTGCTGGAAAAGCATTAATATCTTTTTAAGAATATATTATAATATTTCGTTGCAGTTTTGCTATAAATCGACACCTGTTAAAGAGCACCTATCCTTTGTATTTATTAGCCTGAGGTGTTTTCAAGACCACTCGCTCTTCTCAATTATAATTTACTTTCATTAGAATCTATAAAAATTGTTAATCATTCCTTAGTGTTTCGTCTTTAGTTTCAGTGAATCAATGCTAAGCAATATATCAGTTAATATGCCGTTCCATATTTGATATAAAAGTGTAAGCTTTAGGGAGATTTGCAGGATAATGTCGAATTACTGAAGCATCTGCTTTAACTCTACATTTGTTAGAGATACAAATAGGTCTGTATATATTATGAACTAGTTGGGTATATACATATATATATATATATATATATATATATATATATATATATATATATATATATATATATATATATATATATATATATATATATATATTAATTCTCCAAATGAAGTATTAACAGTAACTGCACGATAAAGTGAAGTATATTGCCACTTAAGTGTGGCTGACCCCTAGGGGTGAATGTTACTGTTGCTTTTAGAGAATTAACATTGCTTGTTTTCACTTTTTCGATATCAGTGAAGAATTTCACTGGAAAAGGTGCACCAGCATGACCGCAGCCACTTGGCTGAAACACATAAATAAATAAATAAGGTTGCCAAGAATGTATATCTCTCATCGAAGATCGGTGGCTATCGGACGCTGACGAAGGGAAAAAAGCCCTGAAACCCGGGTCCGTTCTACAGATCACGATGAGAGGGATAACTTCCCTGGGCAAAACAAACAGGACACAGTAGTGTGTCGATAAGCCAGCTGGAGGATATGTCCTCCTGGGGCTAAAAGCAACAGTAACATCCACCCCTAGGGGTCAGCCACACTTAAGTGGCAATATACTTCACTATATATATATATATATATATATATATATATATATATATATATATGTACCCACATAAATAAATACATGTATATATAAATGCGTGCATGTATATGTATATACATATACAAATATATATATACATAGAAACAAAGACATGGAGAGTATTTAAGTTCGCGTTACACACACATACGTCATGTGTAAAACAAAAGTAACAGAAACTATCTACTTGATGCGTGTGTTAATATCATTTGTCGAAGAATTATATAAAAAATGATTCGGATCATAATTCGTTTCTATCGTACACTCCACGTTTTGAAATTTTAAATTGGAAACCAGTATTTTTTCACAAAGTTACTTTGATATATGAAAACATTAAATATTTGCTTGCTTTCATTTCTCTTCATATAGGTAGAATGAATTTGGTTTATTGCAAACACATACAGAAATAATAAACGTGATTATGTATAAATTTCTCAGTCTGATGAAATATCTATCTACCTATTATCTATGTATCCTACACATTCTATAATATATATTTTCATGATACATATATATACATACATACATATATATACATACATACATATATATATACATACATACATATATATATATATATATATATATATATACATACATATATATATATATATACATACATATATATATATACATACATACATATATATATACATACATACATATATATATATATATATATATATATATATATATATATATATATATATATATATATATATATATATATATATATATATATATATATATATACGTACGTATATACAAACACATATACATTGATATGTACGTATATACATATAGATATACGTGTGTGTATATGTGTGGCGGGTTCACATGTATTTACTTATCATAGCAACATCAGAACGCATCGTATGCGTGATCGCAAATATTTTGAGATATACTGGCATTAGCAGTATTTAGTTTAATAGACTTTATTCAAAATCGATATGCTAAAATGTTTTGAATGTGCGTGTTTTAAATACGCCTGTGATAATTGCTTGATGAAGAAAGTGCATTGATTCAGATATTTTGATTCACAGTGTAATGCAATATGGAATTTTTATCATCTTGCATATTTTATTATAAAGGAAATCACTTTTGCCAAACTATAAGAAATTTCTGGACAATACGCTAAATATATATTTTAAATCTTGTGGCGTGTTTTATGAGTTATAAAACGAGACATCGATGTTTTGTTTCAACATGTATTTTGTATGAAAAATAATTTGTCACAAGATTTCGATTCACAATCTCTGGTTGATAATTAGACGATGTACTTTTAGATAATACAATAATTTTGAGTTTATTGATAATTAAACAAATGTCATCTCTGATCAAGTACACGTATTATACAACATGTTCAAGCGATAATTGTAGTATGTGTGGGATTTTGTTACAGATGGCATGTTAGGAGTAATGAACTCGGTAGATGGTTGTGTTTCGATCCATTGTATCGCAGGTCAGCTCTTATGGATCAGAATTATAATCATACACATTGAAGGTAGGCCCAGTCAGACAATTCTTTCACTTATGTATGTCTCATTTTTCAATGTGTCCGGTCTTTTTATTTTGAAATGATTGAGGCGTTATGTACGGGAAACATGACTTATTTGCGGAATGATCACACATTCGATCCTGTTTTGGCACAAATTTTGGCTCTCATTTGTAGTATTTGGAGCAACAAAGTAGACGCTCAACCCTTGATTGTCACGGAGTGTGTAATATTCCAATGAAAGGATTAAATGTTTTGACCATTAAAACATTAATTGGTTTAATTTCTATTCGGATTCGGTAGAAAGGTTGTCGTTATATTAATTACATTCAGTCTAGACCTTTTATTAGAAATTTTCAAGGAAACAGATGCTAACTTTCAATTTTATTTGCATGCTGTTATATATATATATATATATATATATATATACACGATATCCTTTCAATCAAATGATAAACTTTATTTACACTAATTTTCTAGGCATGTTGTCTCATGAAATTGCTAGTGAACTAAAAGTAGTTTAATATATGGTAATTTAAAGTATGTAAAAACAGAAAACCAATTTTTTAAAACTAATTATTTTAAAGGATTCGATTTGCTTTGCACAGGGGAAATTAAAACTGACGCAAAATCAATATAATAGGCTTGTGAATTCTTACTCTTTTGATAAGTTATCAGTTTATAGGTAACCAAGTAAATGATTTTCTCTCCATTCTACCACTTACTCTCATTGAATGGAATGAATTATTTGACATCTATGCTTTTATTTAGAAATCAGTTTACTTAAACTTAATCATGATACGCCTATAATGAAATGAATAGTTGAAAATAAATATTCTTTATATAATAATGACATCCCTCTGCCAATGATCTTTAATATCTTGCAAGTTGTATTAGTAAAGTATACTTTATAACTGAACACTTGGATTGTGATATATTGGGGAAATATTTTAGAATTATATATAACCTCAAAACATCGGCTGCACTGTGGTGTAACTTTTTCTTTATAATTATAATTTTGCTACAACTCGAAGCTTAAATGCTCTAGTTCAAGAAACTAGAAACAGTATATGTTCCAATTAATTCTAGTTCCTGAAAAAAAATTAAGTTTGCAGCATTTATATAGAACAATGTATTTTTTTTTTAATGCTAACGTAAGTGCAGGTGTGGATGTGGAGTTGCAAGATTGCATCACAATAATACGTTTCCGGGTCCAGTTAAACTGCGTGGCACGTTGTGTGAGTGTCTTCTACTATAGCCCTCGGCCAACCAAAGCCTTATTAATGGAATTAGTAGACGGGAAATAATGTATATACATGTGTTTGTATGAGTGTGTCTTTATATCTGTTGCTCACCAACAACCAGTACACATTTAACAGTTATAGACATATCGAAACCGATCAAACTAATAGAAAAAGATGAGCAATATTAAATTAAACATTATAACTAACTGACAATACAAAGTAACGAATTATAAAGTGTCTCACAGTTGAATGAAATCTATTTGCATATACATTTTTGTAACAGAAAAATATCATCAATCATAGACACCACGAGTGTTGAGTTTTGCTTTCTAGAAGACGACACGCACATGAAGAAATCATATCATTTTGCAAGATAGATTTCAATACATTTTGGGAATCTCTAAACAGACAGCTTGTCTCATCTGAGAATTAATAATCATATAGCTGGATATACACTCAAAAAAGAAAACAAAAGATATGGAAATAAAGAAAAGCAGCAAACAAATTTAATTATGTATTACAGAATATCCATTCAATGACAATGAGAATGCGAATGACAAAAGCGAAGCTCTGAATGGTGTCTGAGCGTCTGCAAGAATACATTTTTCAAGCATCTTGAAAATGTAATTGTCATCAGTTTACATTCAGTAGAATTTAAAGGAACTATTTATGAGGAGCATACAATCCTACATTTGCCTTACATAGAACATGATAATGATACACTAATTATTACACTGAAACATATTCTCAAGTGGAATGTTTTTATGATCGTTAAAACTGATTGAATTTTGAAAGAAAATCTTAACGTCATTTTTCACAATGCTATATCATGTGAAAAAAAAAATTAAATGAGTCAAAATATAAAACTGCATTGAATGATTAAGTTTTTTATTTACTGTAATATTACCTAGCTGGGAGTAGTATCGATATATTATGGAAACAAAGTTTTCTACGTTACCCATGTAATAATTTAATATAAATAATTGCAAGAAAATAATTACGTTGAACAATTACACTTGTTGCCAAATGATATTTGTCGATGATATATAAAGCAGTAATCAGTTGTCCTCATGATTACTTAATACTACTATGGTGCACTTAGATATAGAATAGTATGTTATTAAAACACAGAAGTTTAGTATTAGGAAAATATTTTACTATACAACTCCGATATTATCCTCAAGTTGTAAACTCTCTTGTTCTTTCTCTACCACGCCACATCTAGTTTTCGATAAAATAAAATTGCTATTTGTATCTTGCATAATGTATTTTTCGCCCCAGTTATAAATACTGATTTGTAAACACATGAATCCAAATCATAGATTGTTGATTGCATAGCTACTTATGCAGATGCTGCTTTCTCTTATACATAATTTATTCAGAAAGCCATAATGAGTTTCATAGAAAACGTTGTCTTGTGAAATTTAATTTGCCTACTATAGAGTTGTCATTCTTGATCAACATAAACGATAGACGATAAAAGAAGTAATACCAGATGGGTTTCTACTAACAACGCTACTTAATTGTCATGTAACAACTATCAGGGACCGTTCCAGTAAAATACCTATCGAGCATCGAGGTAGCATTCTCAACGCAGAGTTATTATTACATGGCAGCTTTGTTTTGTACCTGAGTATGGCGGTGAGGTAGGTGCTATCAATGAAATTGTTAAGGTGCCGGAACTCAGCTGACGATTTTATTCTACACAGAAAATTATAATTCTCACGTCACTATTCATAAAATATATCGTTGGTACAGCTACAATTATAGAGTAACTTAAGTAATGTATTAATATATTAATGAGACGTTTAAAAAATGGTGCTTTTTAACACATTTTTTCGTGGTTTATGAAATAAAATTTATTTTAGAATATGTAATTAAATAAAATAGTTAAATTTCTTTGTGACAAGTATTCAGCACTGAACACCTTTCCGATAATCCTTTCTTCGAACGGAATATTCATTTTCATTTTAATTAAATAGAATGTCAATGGCTGTAAATGTTGTTTAGGTAAAATTAAGAATAGCGTCAAATGTCTTGAAAAAGCCTTACCAAATAAACATTTTCAATAGTAAAGTTCCCTGCAAATGACATGTATTCAAATAGAATACTTGCAATTCGATGTTTTCTCTTTATATTTTCAATTGAGCATACGCTATATTATGTCAGTAGGACCACTAATACTTAATGCACGTGCTAAGATACACACGCGCGAGAGTGCGCCCCTGCGCGTATATATATCAGCGTGTGTACTTTTTTGTTTGCTTAATTGAACATGTGGCTACTTTACAAGCTCCTTGTTTAACAGTCTCACCATTTCAATCTCCTTCTATACTTATTAATACTTAGCTTTCTCTGAATTATTTCTTTTCCCTTCGACCCAATTAGCGTCCATGTCTTTCCCTCAGAGACATATATACTGTGCGTATTGTTTTGTCTTTCGTTTCTAATTGGTTGTGCCATTTACTCTCTTACAAACACACATACATACATACACACTCACACATACACACACACATACACATATATCACCTAATTCGTACAACGTACCACCTTGCGTGCATATGGCAAACAACTATGGATCAATAGGCAAAAAGCAATATTGCTTTCTAATGTACGCACTTTAATTTCTAATATACGTAAGTAATTTAAAATTCTTTTTTCTTTCTTTTATATTTTAGTATCATTTCTGACGGAATCTATAAGCAACTGTAAAATTAGCTTTAATGTTTGTTTCTTAACGAATAATATATTCTTGTAAAGGTCCACCCAACCGGTCAGATAATGTATTCTGCATCAGTCCATAAATTACCAGATACTTAATTGCTAATATCTTCGATTTTACCATTTAGGAGGCATTTATGAGTATATGTTTCCTGGACGTCTTGTATGTATATCAAGTAAAAATGGAAGTATTTGATGTGGTTATACAGGATTTTTCAATACTTCTTTATGACACTGCTTAGATAAAATCCCAAACCAGATGAATTACTGGTTTGTTGACATGTTCTGTGAGTGTATACTTTTGTGAAAGATACGTTTGGGCTTTGTAAACACAAAATGCACTTTCACATCTTATTTTTTTAAGATTTACGGTTTCGACAAATGCATTTCAGAGAATATAGATCAGAATTATATCAGAATTTAATATTCATATAAAGACTGGTGGATGAGCACACATACATACTGACACTTGTCACATTCAATTGTTTTTTTTCGAAAACTTTATAATGACAACAAATTGCGACATTATACGAATCAACACCATATCTATAGTACCTGTAGATTATTTGTAGAATTTCATTAAAGTATATCCATGTTTTTGAAAGTTATGAGGAAAGAAATTCGTTTGGGCATGCGTTATGGAAAGTCCATAGGAACCATATATTATTTTAAATACATATTTATGTGAATTTATGCATGTATACATATATGTATGTGTGCATATATATATATATATATATATATATATATATATATATATATATATATATATATATATATATATATGCATATATATATGTATGTATGTATGTGTGTGTGTGTGTGTGTATGTGTGTATGTGTATCATGCACATATTTGGGAAATATTGTGAAATTCCACATATTTATTTCTTTACAATTATGTTCTCACGTATATTTCTGTTTTTGTGATATTTTTGCTGCTTTTTAATAAAATATATACATACATACACACACACACACACATATATATATATATATATATATATATATATATATATATATATATGTATATATATGTATATATGTGTATATATGTGTATATATATATGTGTGTGTGCGTATATACATATATATGTGACGTGTGCATTTGTCTGGATATAGATAAAATTACATTATGTTTACGAATGTGTTTATGTTTGCATATGTATGTATGTGTGTATGTGTATATATATATTGAGAAAAAAGAGAGTCTGAGTTTTGGATAATTTTTTATTAGCACTTTCGTTCGTTTATGGAACTCCACATGACAAGATCAGAATGGTAAAAACAGAAAGTTTCGTTGTCCATTTATATTATAGGAAACCGATGTCTTTCGGGAGGGACCTTTGTGTAGAAGAAGAGAAAAAATTTGAAGCAAAAGCAAAGACAGTATAGAAAAATAGACAAATAGAGATTTCAGGACACAATCAGGGAGGCCAAAAATAATATAGCATGGAGAAAGGATAGATAAATAGATGGATACACAGATAGATAGATAAAGAGATAAAGAGTCAGACAGTCATGCAGATAGATAGAGTGATGGGGAGAGAGAGAGAGAGAGAGAGAGAGAGAGAGAGAGAGAGAGAGAGAGAGAGAGAGAGAGAGAGAGAAAAGGAACGAAAGAGGTTTCTTTTCAATTTGATGTTGTCAACCTATTCAAATTTCATTACAAAACGTTTTTCTCTTTTTTCTGTCTTTTTATTTCTTTTTCTCTTTCCCATTGTATACCTATCAAAATATTTGTAAATAAACACATCAAGCACCGGAATAGAGAGAACCATAAATAAGCAGTGGAACAAATACATTTGAATACTAAAACCTGCTGACCTTAAACGGAGACCCATAATTGCTGGACCTCAATCATCCAAACAACGACTGATTCATCTTTTGGATATACTCCAAAAATCTTTATGCACATTAATACCCAGCAATATACGGGATGGCATATATTTCCTCCAGTACGTTCATTCCACCGACTGTCCCAGATGGTACTATACTTACCAGCTTTGACCTCACCAAACTTTATATCATATACCTCAAACTTTAGGCCTAAAAGCAGTCAACACTGGGTAGTGAAACATAGAGGACGGATAAATGAACGCTTGAAAATTGACTTGATCACCAAGGTCACACGCCTGGTACTAGAAGAAAATAACTTTAGGTGTGATAATAAAACATATCGACAGTAAATTGCACGGATATGTGGACACAGTTTGCACCCTCATATGCTCACCTATGCATGGGATACATGTAATAAACACTTTATGGGGAGGTAGGGAGAGCATTTAATCATGATTGCAAGAAATACGTCATTAAAACGTGGAAACGCTTTCTCGATGATTGCGTCATCTTTTGGAACACATCAAATATTTAATAATATATTCAAGACGCTTCACCTATCCATCAAATTCACGACAGAAACCAATTGCAATAAATTATCATTTTTGGATATTCATAAACAATACACAACTCTACAGCCACAACAATTATTTTACACAAAAAGCGGACACGCATCAGTATTTGAATGTCTACTCTGTACATCCTTCCCACATCAAAAGGAACATTCCATACAGCATAGCAAGACGTATCTGTACTATAGGGATTGACCCCAAAATACGTCAAGCCCGACTCAACGAGCTCAAAGGCTTCCTAACAAAACAGAAATACCCCTTTAGAATTAATAGATGATGGAATAAAAATGGCCATTATGCCGTACATCACAAAGCGAGGGATACCAAAAGTAAAAATTTGTGAACACTCGATCCCATTTATCAATATGCTTAATCCTGGAATAGCTAAACACCTTTCACACCATAAAATAAAACCTACCTGTACTTCTACAAAGCCCCAGAATAAAAAATATGATTGATAAAAACTCCTTATGAAACTGTTGACGCCAACATAAAATCTCAGTTAAGACCCCGCAGTAGCAAATTTCATTTCAGATCATGAATCAGAATTATCAGTAAAAGAATGCGGTGATAGCAGATATGGAACATGCAACAACAACAACTTCATATTTCTAGAAAGTGGTTCCCACCTAAAATTCAAGAGCGGATTCTCGTTCAATGTAAGTGTAGATATGAACTGCAAGATGCAGAATCTCATATACTGCTTTACTGGCCCCAAGTGCAAGGAAAAATTACATGAGCGAAACAAAGAATTCTCTCTGCCAGCGTACATGAATCCGCATACATCACATCTGACAAGAGTAATTGCGCAAGATTCCACTGGCCAAACATCTAGACATATGCGGTGAAGGTAAGTTCAAAATCTTTCCCCTCTACAAACGTTCAAGAGATGACCCAAATTTCCGAAAAGCAATGGAGCCCACATTTCATCAAAAAATTCTAACCAAATGTTTGAAAGTGAATCAGAGGAACTACATTTTGTCAAAAACAGAGATAATATGCATGAACACCCCTCCAAATGAAACTAAATATAAACATTAAAATGGTTAGCTCACACAAACACTGTGCCCAGCTAATACGACTTGGGAGTTATAATGCAAATGAATTTTCCAATGAACGCTATACTTCTGTCTAATATATTCATATATCATGTAAGATGACATCAATGTATGCTAGATGATGTTAGTGACTGTCAAGAAACCTTCTTCATGTTCATTTTACCATTTTATTACTATCTCTTAATAGTAATGATGATGGATGAAGAGAAAACATTTATATTACACTGTTACAGTTGGTTCTGAATGTGGCTCCAATGGTATTAACGTAATACTCATCCCTATAAATGATCAGTATAAAAGACTTTGGGATTTTGAGAATTGTTATTCTTATAGGATTTACAGATATCAGACACAGGATACTAGAATTATTTTACCGCTGATTAGGAAAAATATCTAATGTAGTTGCTGTGCAAAGTAATTCGTGAGAAAGATCTCCTTTGAATTACTTTATCCAAGCAAGGAAGAAAAAGAAGAATAAATCTTACAAAAGGATGAAAGTTACTCAAATATATATTTAAACAGAATATGCTTTCTTCTATGATTTATATCCTACAGAGTGACTTCCAGCTAAATATACAATATACATATTATTACAAACGCATTCATGATATTTGATTAAATGTATATAGAGAATAGATTGAATTATAAACAATACCGATCTCAAATTATTTTTTAATTCTGACATTATTTTCTTAATTTATGAATGTTGTACTAATATTTAATGTATGTTTGTGCAAAACGTAGAATTACACAGAATATGGGATTTGATTATACAAGTGTAAAGGAATATACATTTTCATAGGACTTTGAAATTTGAACTCATTATACTTTCCAGTGATGACCACGCACTCTCCTCCTTTCACTCTCTCTCTTTCTCTCCCTCTCTCTCTCTCTCTCTCTCTCTCTCTCTCTCTCTCTCTCTACCTGTCTACCTCTCTATCTGTCTATTTACCTATCTATCTGTCTATTTACCTATCTATCTATTGTCTATCTAACTATCCCTTCGCCATACTTTATCACTCTTTCTTGATTGTTCTGAACCTTTCTCACTCTCTCTCTCTCTCTCTCTCTCTCTCTCTCTCTCTCTCTCTCTCTCTCTCTCTCCATTTACCCCACTCTTTGCTTTTCTTTTTCTCTTTCTCATTTCTCACTTGTATCGAAGTACAAAAATATTATTCTCTTCTTCTAAACTAAGCAAAAACATATTCTGTCCCTTTCATATAAACGAACAACGAAATGTTCTGTTTTTATGACAACGAGGTAGCAAGAATGACCACCAAATTCAAAGGCGACGAGAACCTGGCTTATACAATCTACCAGAAAGGAGAGAAAAGATTTAAATTTGACAGTCAGTCGACCACTGACACTCGTTGACGCTGCATCGAAGAGGCCAGGGAACAGAAGAAAGAAGACATGCACTCCACACCAGATGTGAAGACACCTCCGAAAGTGGGGGACACATCAAAACGGTAGAGGAGTAGGGGCCGAAACCGGACGTTGTTCCTCCTGATGATGTCTTGAGCTAACTGGATCCTATAAAGGAGTTGTTGAGGTAGCAGACCACGAAACATGGTTGAAATTCCTCAGATACTGACTGCAGGGAAAGACTTGCTGATAATCTAGAAAGAGGGATGACAAAGCGGAGAGACGCTTGACAGTACGACAGCGTAACGAAGGATCAAATGGGCTTGCAGCCCGATCCGGGGTAACATTGCAAGGAAAAGGCACCGGAAATCATGCCCCTATGATCCCAGACCACGGAGGGAGAATAAAGGATCAAACAGAAAAAACGAAAAGCACTTGGACCGGAAATGGATAATGAGAAAGGAAGCGGTAAAGGAATGGTAGATAAGAAATTCAGCTGCTGCGGAAATGTGTTTGCTAGTTACATCCGGCTGAGAATCCACCAAGGGAAGGTGTATCAAAAGAAAGTAATTCATCAACGCGGTTTGATGAACCATAAGCCGTGTGACCAGAACCTCCTGGAAAAAACCATAGCGAGGGACATTTCACAGTTGAATTGGAAGAGTCAAAAACAGTGATAGGCGTGAAGAAGACAAAGATTAAGTGGCCGAAAGCAAATGACGCAGCGAGTTATAAAAAAATTCGACAACGAAGTAGCAAAAATGACCATCAAATTCAAAGGCGACGATGAACAAAATCTCGAGAACCTGGGTTATACAATCGACCAGGAAGGAGAGAAAAGATTTAAATTTGACAGTCAGTCGACCGCTGACACTCGTTGACGCTGCATCGAAGAGGTCGGGGAACAGAATAAAGAAGACATGCACTCAACACCAGAGCTGAAAACACCTCGGAAAGGGTGGGAGGCACGTCAAAAGGGTAGAGGTGTAGGGGCCGAAACGGACGTGGTTCCTCCTGATGATGTCTTGAGCTAACTGGATCCTATAAAGGAGCTGTTGTGGTAGCAGACCATGAAACATGGTTGAAATTCCTTGTCTTGCTGAGTTCGATAAACGAACGAAAGCGCTAATAAATAATTATACAAAATTCTGAATATACACATAGACACACACACATATATATGTATATATATGTGTGAGTGCGTGTATGTGTTTGTGTGTTTGTGTGTTCGCATGTCTATGCATGTGTATATCTATGTGTATATACGTGCAGGTTTGTATGTTATTTTCATGTATGTTTTCTTATTCATAGACTTGCATACCTAGACATCCACATTTATACTTAAATGATAAGTTTCTGGAAAATTTTAAAGACTTTTACGCTTCCAGTTTTAGCTTGGATCTGTAGTCTACCATCCAGCTTTTTCCGTTGTGATTTTGAGAATCCTAATTTCTCAAGATTGCTATCTAGGGAGTTTGTTACATATCCTAGTGCCCCAATAATTACAGATATAAACCTGGGCTTGTAATCTGAATAGAAAAACCCCACATTTCTCAATAGTTTAATCTAGGTATTCTCTTTTTCACTGATCCTCCCCTTTATGTTAACATCCGCTGGCTGGGCAGCTAATTTCCACAACTCTACACAGTTTCTCATTTTTATACCAAAGCATTATATCAGGTCTGTTGTGTTTACATGTTATTGAGGTCTTCACTGGGACATTCCACTAGAACTTGTTTTTCTAAGAGTAGCTATGGCTTCTACCATACTGTGGCTTCGTATTTCTTTCTCCTCGAGTTTATCCTTCCCACGGATTTCATTATAAAGTGCCTAAGCTACAACATCATGTCTCATCGGTATATATTAACATGATGACATTTTGGGACAAGTGCTCATGATGCGGGTGATATCTTCGGTTTTAAATCCACAAGGCCTGCATCAGTTGTCACATTTCACTACTTTTCCAGCATCTTTGTTCCTTTTGTGCATCAGGTATTTGCGTGATACTTTCTGTTCCTGGGTTTCAAATGCATATCCTTGAAAGTGAGAGGTAATAATCCGGTTATTCGTTCACGAGAGACCGCTGTGATGATCAATGTTACTGTCACCTCGGAGCTTTCTACTAACATATCCATGCATGGTCTTCTGCTCATATACACTCATCTGATGATACGTTGCGGTAGGGTCGTACGACATCTTTTGGCATGCATTTAAGGTTATCAGACAAGGAATGTATGCAAACTTGTTGAAGGGGTGCACTTCGACACTTGTTCGTTAAAAGATCTTGCAGAAGAGATACGATACGACATTCACAAACATTTTGGGTCGTCTTGTTTTCATTATATATATTGCCGGGCTGCTTCACTGTTGATATGGAGATGATATGTACTATTTAGTACCTAGCGGATTTTCACATCAATGGCTCGAATCACAACAAACGTCCAATAAAGGAGCCTAAATGTTGGTATGAGTACTAGCACTGCAAACACATTTGCATGTATGTATGTATTATGTATGTATTGACTCCGTCAAGTCATAACAGTACCCTTCACGAGTTGTTAAAGCTTAATATTTTAGAACGATACTAAGTCAAAGAATTGGAATATTTGTAAGGAAGCTTACAAGACAAACACACATGTGTATATACATTCAAAAGATCATGTGTGTGTATGTGTGTATATGCGTGTATATATATATATATATATATATATATATATATGTGTGTGTGTGTATGTGTGTATGAATATATATATGCACACACACATATATATATACATGTGTGTGTGTGTGTGTGTGTGTGTGTGTGCGTGTGTGTACTCAGTATATGATTTAACTTATTAAACACAGTACAACAAATTCATTTTTATGTAAATGGAGATTAGATGTTAGAATGGATTATGCTTTTTATTACACATGCTGCTATACAAGTTGTTTCGTACTGAAGGACAGTGATATTCATAAAAGAAAAATCGGAGTTGTCAAATTGTACTTGTCGATGGCTTAGATAAAAACTAAAAGTAGCGTAATGAGTACATAGATTTTCTGTTAGTAATCATATACTGTTTTTGTTTGTTGTTAGGGTAATGTCTATTTTAAACAAGACTAAAAAAATATAATTTGGATGCTAATATATATAACAATATTCTTTTATACTCTAGGCAGAAGACCCGAAATTTTGAGGAGAGGGGCCAGTCGATTAGATTGACCCCAGTACGCAAATGGTACTTTATCTATCGACCGCGAAAGGATGAAAGGCAACGTTGACCTCGGCGGAATTTGAACTCAGAACGCAGAGATAGGTGAAATACCGGTAAGCATTTTGCCCGGTGTGTTAATGTTTCTGCCAGCTCGCAACGTTAATATATATATATATAGCAACATTAAAATACTAAAAGGCTGACATTTTCTTTATGAATTTCTATATATGTGTTTATTTAAATATATTCAACTTTCCTCCTCTGCGTAAAATCATTAATACTACTATCTAAACTGCGTATAACATTTACGTGATGGCAAAATACATTTACAACGAATACAGAAAGGTAGAAAGGGCTTATGCTGCAAGAAATTCGTAATAAAATTTTATGTTTAGGATTAGAAAAGAACTTTGAATACTAATAAAAAATTTTAGAATTTATTAACACAGATGGCAAATCTATGAATGCCAACTAGCATAAAATGTGAAAAAAATATGAATTTAAGTTTCAAATTGACTTAAGAATGCACTGATGATTTGTTTGTAAGAAATGTTCTCACGGAGTACATAACTGAATAAACTGATCATGGTATGAAAGATCAAAAATTTCGCAACGATTGGTGAAAGGTGCAGAACCCCCAAAATATGCCTCAGGAATTTTGATTACATTTTCAAACCATTGGGAACAATAAAAAGCATGCAATGAAAGAGATTATAATAAATATATTAATTTACTACAAAATATGTTACTCGATTATAGACAAGAGGAAACACAAATAGAAGAATGTCGATTTTGAGCTTTCTTACAAATGAAACAATATTTACACTGGATACGAGAGCAGAAATAAGATGCTAAGAATTTACACCAAATACATCAGAAGAAAATTAAGTAGCCATACTTTAAGATGAGCCAATCGATAAACATAAAAAAGATTAATCAGTAGATTATTTTTTCGTAATTAATCAGGAAAAGTAGTACCTGAAAAATCAAGATATATCATGACAAAAGACTAAATTAATAGTTAATGTAAATGAAATTGAGAAAATATTTAAATATTCGTTTCAAATGTTGGTACATGTCCAGCTATTTCGGGACAGCGGTAATGCGATTACATTGACCTCAGTGATTAACTGGTACTTATTTTATCGACCCCAAAAAAGGGAAAAGCAAAGTCAACCAGAATTTGAACTCAAAAGGTAAAGACGCACAAAATGCTGTTCTCCATGTTTCCCGGCGTCCTAAATATTCTACGAGCTCTCCGTCTTCAACGTACTCAAATATTAAAACATTAAGAATATAGCTTATACAAACTCAATAAGTGATCGAGAGCATAGAAATCGCATATGTGCTCATCATGAGACTAATTCCCAAAATGGACAATGTTGAATATACGCAGAGCGCGTTTACTCTAATAAAATTTTACTATGCGAAATAAAAGGTTACGTACAATTTTTACAAAAGTAATCGTTCTCTTGTCAGGAGAACAGTGAAATAAAATATGCAATGAAAAAAATATCAGATCAATGAACCAACATTGATAATTAAATTACCTCATTAGCTACGTTGCTTCAACTGCACAGATTTTTAATTTGGTCACATAGTAATGTATATAGAAGCTAAAACTTCCGAGTTTTATATCTCATGTGTTTTAATTTCTTAAGAAACAAATATTTTGTATTCATTAGTTGCGAGCATGAGTAAAGGTAAGATTGGGTAAAGAGCAGAATATGATGGTTTTCACAATATTATCGAACTAAAATAATAAAATCTAGATTAAAAATTTCAATGAGGTATTAATATGCAAGGATTAATTACTTAGAAGTATTTGATTGAAATAACCAAAAAATAGTCATGCAAATACGGGATATAATATTGAATTTAATCAAATCTTGAATAAAATTCTCAATAAAATATGTTAATTTCCACTGAGAGTATGCCTCAACTGCATACGATAGAGATCTATTATCATATGTAATTAAAATCTGTAAAGGTGTGAATAGCCAAATAGTGAAATAATGATGTCTACAAAGTATCACTGCAGAGGAGAAATTTCGAAATATAACCAATGAAAAATTTACAAGACTGATTTTCATAGAAATACATAAAATCATATTTATATGGCTGCGTGTTCCCACATAAAACCACACAATAACACACACGTAATTGTATATACAGATACATGTAGACGTATATATTCTTTTATTCTTTTAGTCACTTACTTGTTTCAGTTACTTAACCGCGGTCATGCTGGAGTACCACCTTTAGTCGCACAATTCGAGTAAGCTTAGTACGGTCGCTTTTGCTGAAACGCTATATTAGGGGACTAAATACTGAACACAAACATACGCGCGCGCGCGCAAATATAATTAATGATATATATATATATGTGTATATATTGGCACTCCGTCGCTTATGACGTCGAGGGTTCCGGTTGATCCGATCAACGGAACAGCCTACTCGTGAAATTAACGTGCAAGTGGCTGAGCACTCCACAGACACGTGTACCCTTAACGTAGTTCTCGGGGATATTCAGCGTGACACAGTGTTACAAGGCTTACCCTTTGAATTACAGGCACAACGGAAACAGGAAGTAAGAGTGCGAGAAAGTTGAGTTGTGGTGGAAGAGCACAGCAAGGTTCACCGCCATCCCCTGCCGGAGCCTCGTGGAGCTTTAGGTGTTTTCGCTCAATAAACACTCGCAACGCCCGGTTTGGGAATCGAAACCGCGATCCTATGACCGCGAGTCCGCTGGTCTAACCACCGGGCCATTGCGCCTCCATATATATATATATATATATATATATATATATATATATATATACATATATATATATATATATACATATATATATATATATATATATATATATATATATACATATATATATATATATATATATATATATATATATATATATATATACATATATATATATATATATACATATATATATACATATATATATATATATATATATATATATATATATATATATATATATATATATATATATATATATATATATATGTTAATTCTCTAAATGAAGTATTAACAGTAACTGCACGATAAAGTGTAGTATATTGCCACTTAAGTGTGGCTGACCCCTAGGGGTGGATGTTACTGTTGCTTTTAGCCCCAGGAGGACATCTCCTCCAGCTGGCTTATCGACACACGACTGTGTCCTGTTTGCCAAGGGAGTTATCCCTCTCACCACGACCAGCAGCACGAACGTATCCGGATTTCAGGGTTATTTCCCTTCTTTTTTTTTTTTGTCGAACGCCGAAGAAGGGAAATAACCCTGAAATCCGGATACGTTCGTGCTGCTGGTCGTGGTGAGAGGGATAACTCCCTTGGCAAACAGGACACAGTCGTGTGTCGATAAGCCAGCTGGAGGAGATGTCCTCCTGGGGCTAAAAGCAACAGTAACATCCACCCCTAGGGGTCAGCCACACTTAAGTGGCAATATACTACACTTTATATATATATATATATATATATATATATATATACATATATATGTATATATATATAATATCAGGGGTTAAAATCCAAATTTACAGGTAAAAACTGTGGATTTTCATGGATGAGTTCATGAACTTTGGTTCTTTTCTCTAAAACTATATATATATATATATATATATATATATATATATATATATATATATATATATATATATATATAGTTTTAGAGAAAAGAACCAAAGTTCATGAACTCATCCATGAAAATCCACAGTTTTTACCTGTTAATTTGGATTTTAATCCCTGATATTATATATATATATATATATATATATATATATATATATATATATATATATATATATATATATATATATATATATATATATATATATATATATATATATATATATATGTATATTAATTTGATCAAGGATACCCCCATTGAACCCAACCAGATGGTGAGTCTAGATGTGATAAGTCTTTTCACCAAAGTCCGAAATGGTGAAGCGCTATCGGTGATTCAAGACAAACTAGTGACAGATACCCATCTAAAAGAACGCACTAGTATACCAATAAGAAACTTGATGGAAATGTTGACCCTTTGTGTAGAAGCTACCTACTTCAGTATGGACACTGATATATATCGACAACAAGAGGGTTTAGCTATGGGTTCGCCATTATCAACGATAATAGCAAATATATGCATAGAATACTTTGTGAATTTGGCTTTAGAATCAACATCACTAAAACCAACCATATGGCTGAGATATGTTGATGACACCTTCATAATCTGGCCCCACCAGGAAGATATCCAAGTACTGTTAGATCATGTGAACTCAATAATGCCATCTATACTGTTCACAATGGAAAAAGGAAAACACAATCAGCTAGCATTCCTGCACGAATTAATAACACGCACCAAGTATGGATTCAGGACATCCGTATACCGCAAGCCAACCTTCGCTGGACGATACCTCAACTTCAACTCTTACCATCCATGCAGTGTAAAGAGAGAGATTGCTCAGTGCCTGAAACATCAAGCAAAGTATATAAGTAGCGAGCGTGATACCCACCACGAAGCCATGATCAAGCTTAGTAACAATATATTAAGCAACAACTCGCCCAAAAGCATACTATCCACTCAAATTATGAAGAAAAGAGAGGATGAAACTGATAAACTCTCCACAGTGTGTCTACCCTATGTGAAAAGCCTCTCCGAATAGATACATAAGATATGCGGCCCATATGACACCAGGACAGTATTCAAAAGTAATACCACACTTCGCAAATATCTCCGAGTAAAACCACAAATAGAAGAGAATATGACCACGTGTACTCCATCCCATGCAGCTGTGGTAGATTGTACGAAAGTGGAATATACCAACCCGTCAAAATAAGGTTAGAGGAACATCGCAAATCTGTGACACGGGGAATTATTGGTAAATCTGGTATAGCTGATCATGTATGGAAAAATGGAGACCAGGTCTCCCTGTGAGATGAAGTTAAATTAATGGACAGAGAACACCACTGGAAAATACGAAAACTAAAAGAATCAGCACATATGCTAGGACACAAGAACCTCCTAAGCAGGCCGAGTGTAGTTATGAACATCATATGGGATCCAGTATTAAGGAAGGATAGGAGAATATTAGATTTATAAGTCCTAAAATTCACACCATAATTGCTCACGGTCATATGGCATAGTGGTTAAGAGCGCGGGCTACTAACCCCGAGAATGGGAGTCAGATATGCCCAGCAGCAGATATTGTTTTATAACATTATAATGCACATTAAAGTGCAAATATGGACAATAACAATTGGCCGAAACGTAATGTAGCCGTAAGATAATAGGTGAACTTATCAATTGACTGCTGACTAAAACATGATTATTCTATGTATATTCTCTGTTTACTTTGACCAATTCATCATCATATATATATGCCAATTTTCGTATTAAAGATTTGTAAACAATCTCTTGAAAAGTTTCTTGTAGAATCATTCGATGAATTCATCTTTAGATGCAAGGATTACCTCGATGCAGGATCGAAATATTTGACACCCTAGTCCTAAATGCTCCCTCTTTATTTATTTCCGACATTATTTGGAGTGCGACACTCTTCAGTGAAACTGTGGTACTATGAGAATACCGATTGAAAATGCTCAATGTTGTAGCACTTTGTATTTATTTATATCTGGCGAGTTTGGAAGCCAGAAGTCAGTGTGATATGTTAAACATTGCCTGACTTCTATTCATGTGTTACATGATTTCTGTGGTAAGGTACTCAATCTTACTAAAACACATATTTCCTTCCTCTGCGTATTTCGTACATCTAATGCATAACAACTGTAACTAGCAACAGAGTGTATACAGCATATTAATTATAAAACTCTGTGTAAAGATGTATGGTGGCATTACATTACCTTCGTTACTCAATATATCTGTCATTTACCCTGTTAGATTTTCGATTGCTCAACATTCTTCTCGCCAAAGCATCAATCAATGCTTGTGAGATGTTTTAAGCTTGTTAAATAACCACTTGGCAAGAAACAATGGCTTTCCTATGTTTTTGCATATATTAATTAACATCTCATTTCATACGAATATATCGAATGTTTTGCGCACAACAATCTTGATAGTCCAAACCAACATCTGAAGTTCGGCAATGTCTCCCATTGATTTTTA
Source organism: Octopus bimaculoides (assembly GCF_046866305.1). Taxonomy (NCBI): domain Eukaryota; kingdom Metazoa; phylum Mollusca; class Cephalopoda; order Octopoda; family Octopodidae; genus Octopus; species Octopus bimaculoides. Next base: position 22,409,392 of record NC_142945.1, on the reverse strand, counting down.
CGGTATCTTCACCAGCAATGTTCTGAAACCCATTCTAGAAAATGCGATGTCTTCAGTTTTCTCATTGTTACAGTGAAAACAATCCTGTTAACGTATTGCAGTTCTATCGGAATTTTCTGCACAAATAATATTGCAGCATTAGAAATTTCTAGATTAAGAGGTTTGGCACATATGACAGCAAGGACTACATATATTTTCTTTTGTTGTATTGGCATTTTATCTGCTATGGGAATTTGAAACAAATAGACAGCATTTAAATATGAAGACAATAATATATTGATAATTCTGTGTCCTGAAATACACGGCGCACAGTCTGTCTATCAATCTGTTTATGTACCTATTTGTTAGGCTGTCTGTCTGTCTCTATGTATGTATGTAAGCATGTCTGTCTCTCTGTATTTCTAACTATCTAACTTTCTACCCCTATCACACACACACACACACACACATATATATATATATATATATATATATATATATATATATATATATATATGCACATCTTGCACAAGGTTACAATTTTGATTTTTGGAATGATATACTGATTACGCCGTTTATTAGATGAGAAGGTGTCTTCAAACAGTAGTCAAAGATCATATATATTTATCGATTCAATCATTGTTTCTAGAGAAACGGTAGCATAATCTCGATTGACCATTCAAAATATTTCAATTCTAAATAATTAATATACGCTTTTCTGAAAGTTTACCCATCTGTATGTGATTGCATCGAGTGAAATTATACATTGTACTCATATTCAAACATATGTACACAGAACGCAGACACATACACATACAAAACATACATACATATATATATATATATATATATATATATATATATATATATATATATATATATATATATATATATATATATATATATGGGGGGATGTGTGCATTTGTGTATGTGTGTATGCATGTATGTATATAGTCGTATTTTAAAATTATATGTAAGTATATTATACGATGTACAAAATATTAGAAGCACTAGAATAGCTTCGCTATGTTCACCAGCGATACAGACCTATTAAAACATATTTAAATGTATAATTTATTCTTGGGAAAATTCTAACAATGAGAAGAAAACCAAACTGAATTTAGAAGTTCATGGAGAAGATGAGTTTAGACGATGAAAAAAAAAAGACTTATGTATGAGAAAATAAGAAGGGAATGTATAATGGTAGGCAAAGCCTTTTAAAAACATCTACGTTAAAAAACATTAAATTTGTCTACAGATTTCAGTGTTAATAAATTACTGAAAATATTCTCATGAATATATTTCATTATTGAGCGACTTTTGGATTTTGTACAGAGAATAACTTAACACAAGAAAATGCATTTTTGTTAAACATTTATTTTATGTATGTGTCGATAAAGATTAAATGAGCTTGTTTTTTTTTTTCCTTTTTGTTTTGTAATTAAAAAAGGTTGAAGTGCATACTTGAGGTCTGATTATTAAAATCGATGCATCATAATCTCAATAATCTCCATTCCCAAACGAATTGTTGAGATTACAAACGTTTTTACCGGCCACAATTAGAACAGGAAAGATGAAATTAAAATACTGTGTGCTCAAAGGGCTTGCACTGCATTGATTTAGAGCAACTATTAAATTTTTTACCTGAAATGTGCACAAATTTATGCACGTTGTAAATATATATATATAGAAATTTGTAGAAGATAAAAATTCCAGTCGTCAGTACGTTACATTCGAAAACGAAATCGTTCTTACAGTGCTTTATAAGATTGGATGGGATAATGTTTATATTAAAAATTCAAAATAAAAACAGTAATGAAAGATAATTAAAAAAATATAATAAAAATAATAAGTTATAAAGGGTAAGTGAAGTAAGATATAAGAACTTGAAAACTGTGTATGCGTGTGTAGATGCATGTATTCGAGGGAGAACAAATATAGTTCAGTAATGCGAGATATCATGAATGAAAAAGTCAGTTAGAAACCCTGAAAAGTAAAAATCAGTTAAAAAACCTACGGCCGTTTCAGAAAGTTTTTAAGAGGCTGGAGGAACAGCGGCAGGTTTTTAACTGATTTTTACTTTTCATGTTTATTCTCCCTCGAATACATGTATTTACACACGCTTACACGGTTTGCAAGTTTTCGTATCTTCATTTACACTTTATTTATTATTTTCATTATATAGTTTTATATTATCTCCTATTATTTTGAATTTTTAATATAAACATGTATCCCATCCAAGTCTTATAAATCACTTTAAGCACGATTTTGCTTTCGGATGTATAGTACAGACAACTGGAATTTTTGTCTTCCATAAATTATTATTACTCCTAAGCTCATAAGCGAGCACAAAAGACAATTGTACTGTACACGGAATATTGTCTCCATTAATCTCATATATATATATATATATATATATATATATTTCAATACACACACACACATATATAAATATATATATATATATATATATACATATATATATATATATATATATATATATATATATATATATATATATATATATATATATATATATATATATATATTTATATATATATATATATATATATATATTTATATATATATATTTCAATACACACACACACATATATAAATATATATATATATATATATATATATATATATATATATATATATATATATATATATACATATATATATATATATATATATATATATATATATATATATATATATATGTATATGTATAAGTGTGTGTACGTGCGTGCGTGTGCATCACTGTGTTTGTGTTTGTGTGTCCGTATGTGTGAGTGTTTGTTTCTGGGGGCTCTATGTGTGTGTACAAATTTACAAATGTTATCCAACTCTCGAACATAGTTCCATGACTCTCAGTATATTATATGGCTAAGGCGGCGAACTGGAAGAAACGTTAGTACGTCGGACGAAATGCTTAGCGGTATTTCGTCTATTTGTATGTTCTGAATTCAAATTCCGCCGAGGTCGACTTTGCCTTTCATCCTTTCGGGTCGATAAATTAAGTACCAGTTGTGTACTGGTGTAGATCTAATCGACTGGACCCCTCCACCGAAAATGTTGGGCCTTGTGCCTGGAATAGAAACAGTATATTATTTGTCTATAATCTTTATAAGATGATCTCTCATGTTATAAAAAGATGTATCATAATATATAATAGACTATATACACACGGATATGTCAGAAATCAATTATTATTATTCATATACTAACAACAATCAAATTATACTTATAATGTGGCATAGGCGTGGCTGTGTGACAAGACACTTCCTTCTCAATCACATGATTCCGGGTTTGGCCCCACTACATGGCATACTGGGCAAGTATCTTCTACAACAACCATGAGCCGGCCAAAGCCTCATGGCAGTATTTCGTAGGTGGAAACTGAAAGCTCATCGTGTGCATATATATATATGTGTGTAGGTGTATATGTGTGCATGTGTGTGTATGTGTTATTAATTTTGTCCGTATGCTTGACAACCGACAGGGGTGTGCTTACGTCACTGTACCATAAAGTATAATACTGCTTTCGAACTTTTTGAATACTAATTCTTCAATGCGGTGACTCATCATGGCTGCAGTTTAGTAAATGAAACATCTAAAAATGAAAAGATAAACTAAAATCACATTATTCATTTTATCAGCAATATCCGTCGTATCAGCATACAAAATGCATCATAATTACTGACATCAAAATTCTATTCATGAAGTATCGAGGAAAACGAAAATTAGGATAAACTATTCACTGAATACATCTGACTGAGAATTCTTAGTAACTAACATTGCAAAACTTTGAAAAGTAATAAAATTTGATATATATATAAATATTAATATATGTAACAAAATATTATTTATAATTCAGCCATTAATTAATCACTTAGGCGCATGAGTATTTCGCCTAATGAACACTTTGTGAATGAATTTTGAACAAGACCTTAAAGTATACAACTCCAATTCATTTGTTTTAGTATGATCCATAGGAATTCTTTGAACAGTATGAAAAATGTGTGCATGTATATATACATATATATATATATATATATATATATATATATATATATATATATATATATATATATATATATATATATATATATATATATATATATATATATATATATATACACATGCACATATATATATATATATATATATATACACACATGCACATATATATATATGGTCTGATCAATAATTATCCGGACTGTCGCTATAGTAACGAAGCTAAACTATGTAGTGGTTTTACTTTTGCCAATGTCCCGGAAACGAGACTGGTGGTATACATATCTTTTGAAATTACTTTCGCATAACCTAGAGACGTAAAGTATAAACACACACACACACACATACATATATATATATATATATATATATATATATATATATATATATATATATATATATATATATATATATATATATATATATATATGTGTGTGTGTGTGTGTGTGTGCGTGTGTGTGTGTGTTTATAACTGAATTAGATGAATGTATTGTTAGCATATGCTACCAAGTATGTTCGAAATAATCTTAATCCTATCAGAAAAGCGTATATTAAATTCTATTTCTCGATACATTAAAAACAACCTAAAGGGACATGAAATTCTAGAACAGGTGCATATGATTCAAAAGATTTTATAGATTTTTTCCTCCTGTTCCACCTCTATAATCTTAACGAGTATTTCATGAAAATATTGAAAGGTTGCTTCACTAATAAATGCCTATAATTTTAACATTTAATTGTGCTAATTTTTCCATTGCTTAGTCTAAACATTACAAATGTTTCAAAAGTAATAAAATCTGATATATATAAATATAGATATATGCAACCAAATAGTATTTATATTTTAGCCATTAATGAACCGCTTAGGCACGTGTGTATTTCGCCTAATGGACACTTTATGAATATATCTTGGACATTATGAATTAATATTATTATTTATGTTTTGGCCATTAATGAATTACTTAGGCTCGTGTGTATTTCAACTAATGGACACTTTATTAATGTATCTTTACATTATGAATGAACATTGGACAAGCTCTTCATTTAAACGTTGATTTCGAAAACAATATATAATAAATGACCATTTGTTAAACGTAAAACCAGTGACAACCTCATTTCAAACACTCAGGTATAACAATATATTCTAAACATAATTCCCCAAAACACAACTCTTCAATTTTGAATATATTTCTTAATAGCAGTGACACGCTTTAACAACTGGCCCTTCAAATTCCAACAAGTCGAATAAGATAATGCAAAACATCTAAAATATAACGCGTTAACGTAGTGCCAAGTAAGTCATATTAAAAGCAATTATATCTGTTGCAGAAAGCAAAACTTAATGACAAACCTTCTCATTTATGTTCGAAAAGTCCTATAATTTAAAGTCATATGTTTAAAAATTGTGAGAATTTGTTGACTTCGTTTTCAGCATTATTTTCAGATACACTCAACTTGTATTAAGTTGCTTATGGTATCGTGGGTGGAAGATATATATTGCTGCTAGCAATATATATCGAGTACAGACAGCATCGGATAGCCACCAATAGGTGTCCTACTCGGGTTACAAACAGTGTTAACGCCCGTTCCTACAGGGCAGCCCTATTTAGGTGGCGGTAAACATTCCTTCAGGGTATAGTAACTGCTTCCATGTCTTATATAGTTTTCAAGAGATTTAAGCAGTTTTAGCATTCTAGAGCAAAATTACGTTCAGTATAATGCTTTCAATTATAGACACAAGGCCTGAAAGCTTGGTAGAAGGGGTCAGTGGATAAGATGAACCTCAGTACACAATTGGTTCTAAATTTACGATCTCGAAATGATGAAAAGTAAAGTCGACCTCAGCGGAATTTGAATTCTGAACGTAGCAGCAGACGAAATAACGCTAAGCATTTCGCCCGGCTTGCTAACGAATCTGCATCACGTTCAATATAATGGTAACGTCAAGGCTCTAGATTAGTGATGTACGTACACACACACACACACACACACACACACACACATATATATATATATATATATATATATATATATTTACGTATACAACAAGCTCTATTCCACTCCAACGTTTAATACAAAACTTTAGTTTCTACTAATATAACAAATTAGAAAATTTAGAATATCTTCACTACATATAATCAAGTCTCTAATGTATACTTAACTCCGTACAATATTATAATATAAACCATAACTATATGGTAGTGTCATAAAAATTGCACACACAGTCTCTCTCTCTCTCTCTCTCTCTCTCTCACTCTCTCTCTCTCTCTCTCTCTCTCTCTCTCTCTCTCAGGCACGCACGTGCAAGTATGTGGATATTTAGATACATAGGTTAAATGACGGATAGCTGTGTATGTATATAGATAAGCAAAATAGATAGTTGTAAAATCTCAGGAAGTGTTAGTATAGTGCTATACTAAACATTGAAGTCAGTCGCCACATCAATGTGGCTTTAGAATGTCACTACTTTGCTCTAGCTACTGACTTTATTATATATATATATATATATATATATATATATATATATATATATATATATATATATATATATATATATATATATATATATATATATATATATATATATATATATATATATATATATATTCATATACATACATGTGTAATGGTGTCTGTGTGTGTGTGAGTGTTTTGTTTACACTAACCCCTCCCACCGATTTTAATGATTTTTGGCTCATAGGTAGATCACAAGCCCTGTAGTGCAAATAGGGCCGGAATTCTTCGAAAACTTGATAATGTCTAGTTGGCATCGATTTTTGTGAGCTCCATCACACGTTCCAATGGAAATTCCCAAAAGGATGTTATTTTTCCTGCAGCTTTTGAATTTTTTGTCCGATTTTGCTCAAAATCAATGAGGGAGTTGATGTTAGTATATGACATTGACAATTGTGCCTGAGCAGTGGCTTAATAAGGTCAATAGGCTTTTTGCGTTCAAATACCCATCAGGTTTTTATTTTTGCCTGTAACTTTTACATTTTTTATTCGATTTTAATGAAATCTGAATAGTAGGTAAATTTTCAGATGTAGGTAAATGCAGAAAAGCATTTCCTTAGAAAAATTCTTATCGATTCTTTAGAAATTTTAAACGTGATTACAGTTCATGACCATTATTTCATGCCGGCATGAAGAGTTGACAAAATCTCGATAATTGTGCGTGAGCGTGGGATTTTAAGAAATCAATACGCTTTTTGTATGCAAATACCCATTGGATTAATATTTTCTGTTGTAACTTTTACAGAATCCATCCGATTTTGATGAAATGTGACATTTATGTAAAGGTTATGTCCGAAGTCATGCAATAGAACTCGTCAAAATTCACTCACAATAAAGTAAGGAACGGATTTTGAAGAAAATTGACACATGAGTAAAATTAAGCACTTCGACATATGAAGCATCGATTAATCATACAAAATATTGGGATTTAAAAATCAATGAGATATTGTTCTGTAAATGGTTACATGGATTCTATTTTATGACATAACCTTAACAGTTTTCTTCGCATTTTGCTGAGATCAATTTTGTACAGAGAGTGGCATTAAAGGGAGAGAAATAAACAAACATCACTCTCAATGGGTCGAGGTACACACAAAAGTTTGACAGCGATTTCATACAGTCCAGTATGTAGGAGCATGTCGAAAGCGTTAACAGGATAAAATCCCTGTCGAACTAGATATAGCATCTTAATAGGTAATAGTTGGCATGGGAATGGGGAACGTAGAAGATTTCAATAAAATATCAGAGGTGGGCTTAACTTCAACACGGAAAACACAAGCAACGCCGAGTCCAACAGCTAGTATATGTATATATATATATATGTGTGTGTGTGTGTGTGCGTGTGTG
>NC_142945.1:22381532-22399032 GCF_046866305.1 Octopus bimaculoides | reverse complement strand
ACAAAGTGCAGCACCATATATAGAATTATCTATAAATTAAATGTAACAATTAAGTAGGTTTGACAAATGCAATGAAATAAAATAAAATACAATAATAACATAATAAAAAATAAGGATGAACCTCGGCAAAGTTTAAGCTTGAAAAGGATATGTAAACCATCTCTCTCTCTCTCTCTCTCTCTCTCTCTCTCTCTCTCTCTCTCTCTCTCTCTCTCTCACGCACAAAAAAGATGTATACATATGTACTTATGGGCGACGGTAAAGAAATACGATCTTCCGATGTTTAAGATTACGGTTACGCTAAAAACGGGTGGTATGCATATTCTTTACCTCGGCTATGTGCGTGTGCATGAAATATAATTTGTGTGTGTGTGAAAGAGAGAGAGACAGAGAGAGCAAGTAAGTGCCACTTACACATACATGCAAAAAATCCATGCATCACAACACCCACCTTCACTCACTCTCTCTTTCTCTCTCTCGCTCACACGCGCCCATTTAGTATACAAACACATCTTACACTTTCTCCTTCTCTCACTTCAAAGGAAATGTCACCTTTTCACTTTATCCTCTCTTTCAATTTCTATTCTCTTCAAAGAATAATGTAATAAAAACAATTTTACGGAAATTAACAAACAATCATATGATGCCATATATGTCGAGTTGACAACCTTGGTTCTTCAAGCGAAAGAACGCGAAAAAATAACTGCGTTTGACATACATACATGCGAATTATATTATTTCTTGCAACGTGCATGCGCAACTTTATAGCTCAAATCCAAATGATCTTTTTCTATTGTGTAAATTGTGTTTTTGATGAGCGTATTTATAAATATTATCTTCGAAATAAACTTAAAAGAAGTTTTAAAAGAAATACTCTCGTCTTTCTAGCATGTCCGTGGCCACATTTCCGTCTCCGCCCAATTTTTTCCCTAAATTTCTTCAGATTACTATGTTTGCGATACAGGAGATTAGGATTTGTCCCACAAAATACGTTCTCAATATTTTAATTCTCTACCTCTCCACACCAAATTCATTTTTTACTGCTTTCAAAGTTTTATTCTTGGTAATTCATGGAGAAAAAACAGAGAGTGCGAATCTTTAAGAATTTAACGTATCACCTCACCAATTTCAAAAAGCTACACACTCCCAATGTATCGCTTTTAGGTTTTGGGAAAATGTTCTTAAGAAATAATGTCGTTTACCTGTTGTTTGTAGCATGTCGGGTTTTCTAGTGGTAGTCTGGTATTTGTTAAGTCTAGTATTTCAGTAGAATTCTATGCATACGGAAAACATCCGTCAAAAGTGAAAAATTGGGAGATTTTAGCGTTTTGAAAGCTGGTAGTTGATGGGTGGGCGAGGAGGAGAAAGGGGCATTGAGTGTTTCTTTAAGAAAAATTAAACTATCACAAATATATATATATATATATATATATATATATATATATATTTCCCAGATTCTCAATCTCTGTATTTTTCAACGGAGATAAGAAAAATATCGAAAAAAATTTACAAATTAAAATTCATTTACTATTGAACAAACAATAACTCTTCCATTATTCCATTAATCATATATCAGCTGTGAGGATTCTGCCCATAAGAAAAGACCAAATAATACAATGTGTTTGTAGTGCATAAGACGCGGGCAACGCCGGGTTGCGTTGCTAATAATAAAATACATATGTATGAGTTGTAAACATAATATAAAAATATATAGTACTGTACTGTTTCTTATTTCTTTATTGCCCACAAGGGGCTAAACATAGAGGGGACAAACAAGGACAGACAAAGGGATTAAGTCGATTATATCGACCCCAGTGCTTAACTGGGTCTTATTTAATCGATCCTACAAGGATGAAAGGCAAAGTCGACCTCGGCGGAATTTGAACTCAGAACGTAACGGCAGACGAAATACAGCTAAGCATTTCGTCCAGCGTGCTAACGTTTCTGCCAGCTCACCTGAACTGTTTCTACTTCATGGAATTTCACCTATCGTGGGGCTTTCTGGAACGTAGCCCCGCGATAGTCGAGGAATTATTGTATCCAACTCTGTTTCTTTTATTTTTCTTCCAGATTTTATATATATATGGTTTTATACATATTGTATATGTTGTATATCTATATGTTTTTTTAAATTTCATTTGCGGGACATGGGGAATGACATCCGGCACTTTATTAACTGGGATACATTTTACCCGCACTTCCTATGTCTCTCTAATTCAATGTCTAGAGCCTGGTACCTTGCTATTTTTCTATACCACTCATTTTGTTTTTTTGTTTTTTTGCTTTTTTATCATTTGGGACTGTAAAGTTAATTATCTGGCACCTTCTATTCTCTTTATCTACTAATACTAAATCAGTCATTCTAGCATCCATTACTCTATCAGTTTGAATGTTAAAGTCCCACAACATCTTATTTTTTTTTTATCTTATTTTCTAGCACTTTACTAGGTTCACGTTCATAACGTTTATCAGTATTGTCAAATCCTAGCTTTCTACATAAATTCTAGTGGATTACCCTCCCTAGATATTTTCTGTCCTTTTTCCGGTTTTCACTTCGTTTGTGTTCCTAGTTTCTCCTATGTCTTGCTGTGATTTTAGCAGCTTTAATAAACTTTCTTCACTATTTCCTACATAGGTGCACCAGCATGACCGCAGCCACTTCGCTGAAACACATAAATAAATAAATAGGAGTATATATCTATTCTAGCTAAATTCACGCAGTCTTCTCCTGATATTAACCCTCTTCTGCCTTCCTTTCTAGGTAGGTATATTGTTACTACTCCTGCATTTGGATGGTATCCTCCATTCATATTGAATTCCTTCCTATTTCTTCTCTCTAACTTTGCTAATTCAGTTTTTGTTCCATCTACAAAAGCTACTGAGTATCTAAGTAATGATACTGCCCAAGTATTTAGAGCCTTTCCTAGATTCCGACCACTTAGCTTTGACTTTATCAACTTCCTCACCCTTCTGATGTACTCCTTTTCAATTTTCGTTTTCATTTCTGTAGTTAGCAATCTGCCAGATTCTAATACTTATAAGTCTCTCCTCTTTTGAATGATTTTAATGTCCGGACAACTGGTAATTGTATAGCAGCACTTTTGATAGCCTATCCACTTTTCATGACTATTACTGCACCATTATCTATGCCAAATTCTATTTCTGTATCTTTGCTGATGTGTCTTACTGTTTGTATCAAGAAATCTTTTTCATTCTTATAAAAAAGATTCAGTTTGTCCACGTGGATCAAATGGCAATTTTTTCCCTTACTATTTCTAAACGGGTACCCTACTTTTGCCTTCCTTGAAACTAAATTGGAAGTGATCAAACATAAGAAAAATATTAAAGGGAGATAACGAGTCTCCTTGAAAAATTCCTCTCTTCATATTACTTTCCCTGATTCTGTGTCACCTGAGTAGAGATTTACTTTCCATTTCTTCATGCTAAAGCTAATTAACTCTCTTATGTTGTCTACTATCCTAAACATACTCAAACATCCACGTATCCCTAAGTGCTGAACCATGGTATAGAATTTACCTACAATCTGTCCTTGCTATTGTTAGATTTTTCTTTCTAAATTTTACTTCATTTAGAACTGCTTTGTCAATGTTTAAGAGATCATACGTTCTTCTAACCTTCTGTTCTTCTGGCAATAAATTCGGGTTGCCAAATTGCTCGTAAATGCTTTTTGAAATTATTCCTGTTAACAGCTTCCACAATAATGGTGAAGAAGAGAGCGGTGTCTGATTGCTAGCTGTATTACCATTCCTTTTATATTTCATAAGAAATATTGTTCGCTCTATAGCCATCCAATCTCGTATTATTCCTCCATTGAAACAATCCTGAAGTTGTTCTCTCAGCCTCCCATGTAAACAACTCAATTTCTTTAATCAATACCTTACAACTAAATCATGTATTGGGCCCTTCCAATTCGGCATTTTTCCTAACACGTTAAAGCAATAGTTAATCTTAAGTCTCGCTGCTTCTCATCACTACCTCTTCCTTCTCTTTCTTTAACAATACTGCATTTCCATTATTATTGGCTGGCTTATCCTAAATATAACTCCACATCGTTCTAGCTTCCCCTGCCTTAGCTTTCACATCTTCAGTACTTTATTCTCCACTATTTATTTAGTTATAAAATCTATATATTTTGTTGATACTGAACTATTTCATTCTGATATTGAAAAACCTTACCTGTTACTGCTCTTATACGCTGTTTCAGTTCTCCTATGACCGTCCCAAATTCTTTCTCTTTGACTAAGTATCTTTTCTCAAGACAAGATTCAAATCTTGTATTTCCTAACTTGCTCACTTTCCCGGCTTCTATTCTACTCAAATCTTATCTTAAAGATTTCACTTTATTTTTCAATCTCCTTTTCCACATTTGCTCTTTCTAATCACTCCATTTGGAATATCTAATCTTCTAGTAAATGCCACCCCTCCTGCATAGATCAATAAGTTAGTGTCATCTATACATTTTGGCTCATTATTACTGATAACAGATCATTATTATTATTATTATTATTAATATTACTATTCAGTAGTTTTATTTTTATAGCGTGCTTTCATTTCACTACCCAGCGCAGCTCTGTGTGCCTTGGTTATGTGCTGTGTTCTCCTGTGATGCTCTTATGGTTACTGTATTGAAACTCTTTTGTGTAGGATGTGTGTAGGGCCAAGTAGTGCAATTTTCTGTATGTTATATATATATTTGTAAGTCCTGGTGTTTTTGTTATGTATTTGTCTGAATATTTTTTTATTATACCTAATGCACCTACTATGATAGGAATTGTTTCTGACTTTAGATTCCACATTCGAGTTACCTCTATTTCCAGGTCTTTGTATTTTGAAATTTTGTCCATTTCTTTTAGAGAAACTTTGTCATCTGCTGGTAATGATACATCAATTAGAAAGCATTTTTTTTTCTTCCTCTTCATATTCATTAGGTAGTATGATTTCTTGTTTGTATTTGTCAGCTTCCTTAAATACTGAAAACAGCTTTTTGTTTTGCTCGTGTTTTGTGGCTATTTGTATTAGTTTTCCTTGCTTCTGAAGTAGGTATTTTTGCAGTCCTATGGTGGTTATTTTATAATAGTTTTCCAGCTTTATAAAGTCTCTCCCACGTTCTGTACGTTGTATATATAGCCTTTCTATGTTAGATTTTGGGTGTTGCATCCGGGATCCTGTCATTATTTTTCTTGTTTTCCTGTCTATTTTGGTTAGTTCTTTAAGTGTACAGTTAAGGATTATTTATTATTATTATTTTTTTTTTTTTATTAGTATTATTATTATTTGATTTAGAGTCATTATGCTCAGCGTGTATTAATTTGACATTTATTACATTAACATTATGAATAGCAATTGAAGGTTTATAAAAGTATTACGTCCTTTGCTTTCATTAGTGATATGTGTGTGTGTATATGTATGTATATATATGTGTGTGTGTGTGTGTGTGTGTGTGTGTGTGTATGTGTGTGTGTGTGTTTGTGTGTGTGTGTTTGTGTGTGTGTGTGCGTGCGGGTGACTGCTTGTTTGTGTCTGTAAATTCATTAATTTGTACCGATGGCATTCAAGCAATACCTTTACTGAATTTATTGAAGTGTTTTCAAGTAGTATAATCTCCAACGGAGACAATTGTGTTTCACATTCAAAAAATATTTGTTTGACTGCGGATATACATACATTTTACTACAGGTACGATGTTTCTCAGTTTGTGCCTCTCAAATAGTTATGATTGATCGCTGACCAAAACATTCAATTCTTTTTCTCCGTGTTTTTCTCCTTGTTTTCTCCGTATTCTTTCTGTTGAAGAGCGTAGCTCAAAACGTTAAAGACTTTCTGCATTCCCGAGCGTTAAACTAATACATCCTTTTGTTGTTTACACCACCTATCCTCGTCTGACGTTGTTTTTTTCGTAAATTCTCCCATATATATATATATATATATATATATATATATATACATACACGATGTTTCCTATATATTTATTTGATAAGAGGCTTTGCGTTTATATATTGTATAACTTTCTACATTCCGCATTTCTTTTAGTTATATGAAGCTACACAATCTCACACGCATTGCAAAAATGTTGATAACACGTTTTGTATGCTAGAATATTATTTGCTAAACATAATATTATTATTAGTAGTACATCTATGACATGACGTAACCGTTAAAGCGCCAAAAACATATTTAAAACTATCTCTTCAGGTTCTTTACAGTTTCAGTTCATATTCTGCCATATTCAATATTTCGTTTCGGCGATGAAAATAAAATACTAGTCACGTACTGGTGTGAAATTTACAAGCTCGCCTGCATTCCCTCAAAATTACTTGCCTTGTACCAAAATTAGAAAGAAATATAGTTAATGGGAAGAGGGGGGGGCAGTAACAACAGAATCGAGTTTTGTTTTTATTTATTTTAATTGTCCTTGTCTAATATTAGCACGAAAACAGTATTTGCTAAAATGATGTGTTTTTACTCTCATGTTTTGTCCTTTATTTTACTGATTAATTTATTGATAACATTATGAAGAAAATCATAGAAATAAAGCAAAGAATACTGACAATAAATATTGAATATTGCCAATTATTTTTATGTCATTATTCTCCGGTAAAGCAAGATCAAACTTCACCTAATTTAGAAAAATTAGTGTAAAAATCCACCTAAAAGAAAATATCTTAATCTAAATTATAAACAACAATTAAAATTTAAATTGCAATATGCGAAATGTGGTTTTAAGCAATAATTAAGGAAGAGGTTTTTTCTTTCTTCAAAATATGTAATCTATTTTAATCAAAATTATTCCTATGGAGGACAGATATCTGATTCGGCTTTACTGCCAAAGTTCTAAGAGTAGCATGCAGCCTATTTACATGCAATTATATTTTAAATAGGAAATTGTTAAAATATCCTTTAAAACACTAAACACATTTTCCCAAAATTCTGATAAGAGTTTGAAATTTAAAATAGTGATATTTTTTTTTTCTTTTCTGTACAATGATAGAGAATGCTTTGAAGTTTTCAAAAGCATGAAAATGCCTTAAAATAATTTTCAAACACTTGTTTGAAATATTGAGTATAGGGGAGCTGTCATATACACGGCTGTTAATTATATTTCAAGATGGTGGATGCACTAAACATTGGATGAATTGAACGTCGAGTGGTTGCCAAAGAAATCGCTTCAGCTCGCGTAAACAGCTCTACAATGAATGCATTAAAGCCTATTTTTATTGAGTATCCATACACTTGAACATTGCCTGATTTAGAATGCAGTTCAATGTGCCTGGTTCAGTTACAGGTGTCTCTTTTCTATGCAGAACTTATATTCGCAAGTATAATAAAAAACATGTTTACTTGAAAGTACTATTATAAGACCAAATATATTTTTATGTCCTGACTTTGGTAAATATGTCAGATAAAAAGTTGTTATCGGAACAAATATGTGTGAGCAAGAATTACAAAATCCCTTCTTACACACACACACACACACACGAATTCATGAATGTGTATTTATGTATGTGTATTCATATGTTTGTTTGTACGTGTGCATGTGTGCAGGTGTGTGTGTGTGAGTGTGTGTGTGTGTGTGTGCGTGTGCGTGCGCGCGTGCGCGCGTGCGCGCGTGCGTGTGTGATAGAAAGTTGTTACAAAAAGAAAACAGAAACTACACTTGGAAATGTACGGGGTAAGACGAAGAATAATCGAAAATGCACACTGGAAATCCAAAATACATTAAAGGATTTTTATGAAAACTAACGATAGATATATACAATTAGATGAACTTTGGTAGGAATAAAAGTAATACAAGTCATTATTGTAAATTGTTAAAGAGATTCAAAGGCATACCGGTTTGGTAAAAATACTGATCACTGCTTTGAATGCGCACCTTTTACCGAACGGTTTCAGGACTACTAGACCCTGAGTAAAAAGAGTACGTGTAAGGCAGGTAAGTAGTAATGGATTTGGTGCAATTAGGGTAGATATAAATCTGTAATGTGAATGTTGTATGGGATGCCTGGGGGTTAGTGGTATTGATTGAAAGGTTAGTAGTGTTCTGTATTAAGGTATGTGTTCATATTGAGTTGTGGGTTACATTTATTGATGAAAGATGCCTCTTTATTCATTCTTTGATGTACTGAGGTGTTCTGTGAACATTGCTAGAACGGGAAAATTAGGAAATTAGGATTAAGTTTCCTAGCACACCTTTCTATGTGTTCACTGACCTGTATCTGCCTGTATTGTAGATGACGGTTTTGTTCTTTGTGGAGCGTCGTTCTTCGATGCAGTGATATTCGTGTTTGGCCAATATAATGATTACCACACCCTAACAATGTAATGGCATAGCTTAGTTTTTCCGAGGCACAAGTGAAATTTGATTTAATCTTGAATATTTCACCTTGTTTAAAGTAGAACATCCTGAACCCTCCAAAAGGTGGGGACATGTACCACAATTAGGTCGACCACATGTTTTCACTTTCGGTTCTGTTTTAATAGATATAGTGTTGTGCTGGTTAATATTCGTTTTCAATGATTTCGGTTACACTTTGCTTTTGATAATTTTGCGTGGGCCTAAAATTTTGTTCATTGTTTTATCTCCCGGGATGATGGGTAGATTGTTGATGATAATGTTGACAGTTTCATTGTTTCTAGGGTTATGTGTGGAGATGGATGGGATTATTTTTAAGTCTTGTGTCAACCGGAATAGTATTCCGGTTGACTTCCCTTAATGTTCGTATATCTATTTCCTTAGCTCGTTTAATGCCATCATTTATTAATAATACTGGGTAATGATTTTTGATTAATATTGATCTAAGTTCAAGGAGTCTTTGTTCAGGAGTATTAATGTCCGAAGCTATGGTACAGATTATTTTCGCTAGACTATAAGTTATATTAATGTTTATGTATTTTGGGTGGCATGAGTTCAATAATAGGTATTGTTTTAAATCGGTGGGTTTATAGATGTATGTTCCGATGCGGTTATTGACTATTTTAATTAGGATGTCAAGAAAAGGGGTTGTTTAATGCTGTGCTCCATGGTAAATTGCATGTTGCTATTAATATTGTTAAGCATTATTTTGAAATCGAGGAGTTTGTTCATGCTGTCTTTCCAAATTATAAAGCAATCCTCCAAATACCTCTTCCAGTTCTCCTTTAAATAGCAATGAAATGAGGTGCCATATTTTTGTAGTGATGATTGGTATATTTTAAGTTCTAGGCAACCCATTACAAAGTTTGCAATCACTGGGCCAGCTCTGGTTCCCATTGCAATTTCACATGTTTGTCGATAATAAACAGTATCGAACATGAAATAGCTGTTCAGTCGGATGAATTTGAGTGATGCGAATATGAATCTGTGGTTGAAGCGTCCTGGGATCTCTTCGGGGGTATTTTTCTACCCAGAAGGTAATTGCTTCTATACCATAATCGTGTGGGATTTTGGTGTACAGATTCACCACATCGAATCGTTCTAACTGGGTTCCTTTATTTATTGTTTCGGGAAGTGGTTAAGCATGTCTAAGTCATCCCTGATGAAGCTTTTCACATATTTTAGAAATGGTTTGAGTAAGATGTCGAGGGAGTTGGTCAATCGGTGGGTTTCACAGGCAGGGCCAGCAATGATAGGTCTCAGTTTGAGGTCAGTAGGGGGTGGTATTAAAGCATAGGCTTGGAGAAACTTTGCAGGCTTTACAAATATGAAGATTTTTGTATATTTTAGGTAATCCATCTATTTGAAGTAAGGGAGATAAGTTTTTAAGTGTCTTCTGTAGGTTGTATGTTACTATCTTCTCATAGTAAATATTATTTTCCAACATGGAAAGCATTAAAATTTTGTCGTAATCTGTGTCCATCACCACTACCGCACTTCCTTTGTCGGCTTCTTTAATGGTAAGGTTTATAACATTTTCTAACTCGATTAGGTATTTCCATTCATTTCCTCTAAGGTTGGATTTAATTCGTTGTTTTTGTAGTGTATTAAAAGGACATTTGATAATGCGTTCACAAAATGTATCAAGTGCACTATTTCTGCCTTTTGTAGGACAGTATTCGCTTTTTTTTTGTTGCTATTGAGTCATCTTCGCTGGTGTAGTTGTGAAGATCTTCTGTGAGGCGTAAGTTTCGGCAGAAATCCATAGTTTTATCCTTAATTTCATTCGGGTTCGATCTGCGAGGGGTTGGTGTAAACTTTAAACCTGTTGCTAGAATTTTAGTTTGTGTAATACTTGGGATTTTCTTTGATAAGTTGATTATTTTTGGTTGTTCTTGTACATTTTGTTCCATTTCACATCTCTGTTTTTCTGATTTAGGCCTATAAATTTGGTTGTTGTAGGTGGATTGTTGTTGTAAGTCTGTATTGTGTTTCGTTTGCTCTGGAGAAATGGGTGTAAAGTGTGTCTGTGGTAGTATGTTTGTGTTGGAGTGACTGTCTAGCGATAAAGATTATTGTTGTACTGAGGGTTGTTATATGGTCTATGGTTGATGCGGTTTGAGTTAAATTTATTTTTCATATTGTAATGTGGGTGGATGGAGAAGTTATGTTGTCTAGTTAGGCTGTGTCCAGTTGAATGCTTGAAGTAATCATGTTGAGGGTGAAGACTCAGAGGTAAATTATTCCATTGATTGTGAGATGAAGGGAGTAGATTGGTGCAGGCGTGGCTGTGTGGTAAGCACCTTGCTTACCAGACACATTTTACGGGGTTCAGTCCCACTGCATGGTACCCAAGGCAAATGTCTTCTACTATCTACTCTAACTTTGGGCCGGCCAAAGCCTTGTGAGTGGATTTGTTCGACGGAAACCGAAAGAAGCCCGTCGTATATATATAGTTAAATAGATATGTGTGTGTGTGTGTGTGTGTGTGCATGCGTGTGTGTGTGTGTGTGTGCATGTGTGTGCGTGTATGTATGTTTGTGTATCTGTGTTTGTCCCCCCACCATCGCTTGATGACTGATGTCGGTGCGTTTACGGCCCCGTAATTTAGTGGTTCGGATGGAATAATTACTAGGCTTACAAAGAATAAGCCATGGGATCGATTTGTTTGACTAAAGACGGTACTCCAGCATGGCCGCAGTCAAATTACTGAAACAAGTAAAAGAAAAGAACAAAAGAATATATATATATATATACGTATATATATATATATATATATATATATATATATATATATATATATATATATATATATATATATATATATATACGTATATATATATATATATATATATATATATATGCATCCATACGTACATACATATCATTCATTTCCTGTAGTGACTTTCGTAAAATAAAAGGCGATTTTGTTTGGAAAGAGTAGTGTTTGGACAGTGTAGTGCGACAAATGAAAAAAGCAGTATTATTCTTTTTTCCCGAATGACAGAAAAAAAAACAATCTATGAGATAGATTTCATTTCAAATCCCGATTGATTGCAATCACGATAAAAACAGAATGTTATGCCGACACGCCGAAAAATATCGTTATTAGCTGTACATATATTCAGGAATGTAGAGTTCTGTTCAAGCAATGCTTCATTTGAATAAATAGTGCTTCTTCGAAATACTGAGTCATGGTAGGATATTGATGGATGATATAGAATTGCATGAATTCATTGTGGTGTTGTTGCTAAAAAATGAAAATAAGCTATATACTCAAATTAATTAATGATGCGCTAAATAACGTCTACTTAATACTATAGCACAACAAACACAAACAGATGTATTGAATCGATTGTAAATTGATATAATCTTCTTCCCTCTGCTTGAGAAATAAAATGAATTTACCTTTGAGGCTTTAAATCTCATTTCATTCTCTCCAAGGAGACATATATAGTTAGTACGTATTCATATTCATTAATATAATTAGCTTTCTCAAGAAAAAAAATGCGAATTCTATAAATAATGTCTTCTTGGCGCGAGAGTTAAACTAATTAATTATGTATTAAATATGTACATTCAATTGAATATATGTAACGTAGCGTACGTTACACTTTTTTGTTATTTTTCGGTTTAAACGCACATACATCACCTCCTTGCGACAAATGGCTTTATTTCTTGATTTCGATCTATCCGTGGAGAGGAAAAAAGTATATCTATAAATATATAAAGATATATCTATAAATACGCAGGAAACAAAAATTAATTTGTTTATAATAGTCACACACTTCGATGGCTCCGTTGAGATATATATACCCCGAAGAACTGTACAGATATACCAAAGAATACACGAGGTTTAGATCATAATTAATTAATTTAAATATATCAGCAACGAAGCATTATCTCTAGACAGACACATTAATAGATTGAGCAAAGTTATTAAATTGAATGCCGTTAGTTGTCAAACAGATTCTACCTTCGAGCAAAACAAATGCTACATTATCTCCGATGATAATAAGAAATGGTTTGAAACCCTTGATGTAAGTTCATTTATTTCTTTCCACAGAGGCAAGCAAAAAAATACAATTGTGTCATAAAATAGTTTCGAAAGACGTGTGTAAATAAATACACACACCTACATATTACACTCGCCCGCGAATACACAAGCACACAAACACATGCATATATTGACCGTTGACTGAACACTATTCAATTTTTTTTCTCCGTGTTTTTCTCCTTGTCTCCGTATTCTTCCTGTTGAAGAGCGTAGCTCGAAACGTTAAAGACTTTCCGTATTCCCGAGCGTCATACTAATACATCCTTTTGTTTTTTACACCACCTGTCCTCGTCTGTTGTTGTTTTTTTCGTACATTCTCCCATATATATATATACATGTGTGTGTGTGTAGAGGTAGATAGATAGATAGATAGACAGATAGATAAATAGATAGATAGATAGATAGATAGAGGTATCTATAGACATATACACACACATTTATATATCAGGGTAAGTCAAAAATTATGCGCACGTTCACCATAACGTTAAGCTGGCCTTACTGACTTACAGCGTTCGTGTGCTAAACGCATGTACTCGTGTGGTAAGGTAAACAATGTTTGATTTTGATCACTTCATTCTTCACTGCTGAATTACAGAATAAACATGGGGGCATTGAGGTTAAATTGCACCAACAAATATCAGAAACCAGTGGTTCGATTTCTCTGGTATAATGTGAGCCAGACGATGAAACTAAGCGCAGGATTTCCAGAAAATAGATAAGCAGGGCTCTATCACGTAGACGCGCTTATCAGTGGATCGAGAAGTTTGAAAATGGCAGGACAAGTGTATATGTAAATGCGTGTGTGTGTGTGTGTGTGTGTGTGTGTGTGTGTGTGTGTGTTTGTGTGTGTGTATGTGCGTGCGTGCGTGTGTCTGTGTGTATGTGTGTATAAAAGAAAAGTAGGGTATTATACCCTACTTTACTTAAAATATTATAGATTGTGCCTTTATAGGTAGAAACCTGCTAGCCACCTCATTGTTGATGTATATAACGGTAATAATACTTCACTTATTGTATGTGTGTATATATATATATATATATATATATATATATATATATATATATATATATATATATATATAGATAGATAGATAGATAGATAGAGAGATAGATAGATAGATAGATAGATAGATAGATAGATAGATAGATATAAAGTGAAGTATTATTACCATTATATATATAATAATAATGAAGTGGCTAGCAAGTTTCTACCTATGCAGGTACAAGCTATAATAATTTACTGGTACTTAAATTATCGACCCTGAAATCGACTATAAAAAAAGTTCCAGTTATCTGTAAAAAGCATGGAAATGTTTTACAATTAATATGTCCTGGCATAACTAGAACGAAGCCAAACAGTACAAAAAAGTTATCTAGTATAATGTTCTATGGTATTTACCTAGGATGAATTTTAAAGAAATATTATAGGAAAATTCCTCATAAAAGCTTCCAAAATATTTATGATTAATATGTTTAAGATCATTACGACATATTTAACTTTCGGTACATAGTAACTACGCTTCTCTCTCTGAATTCCACATCTCTCTCTCTCTCTATCTCCTCTATCTCCCTCTCTCTCACACACACACACACAGTCACACACATACACACGCATACACACACGCGCGAGTGCGCTATATGTGTGTGCATATATGTGTGTACATATACAGACATGTATAGACATATATAGAACTATACATCTATAATAAAATGTATATAACGTTGAACTTGAACAATGAGAATAAGAGCTCAACGCTGCATTGGTGGATAAATAGTCTTTCTTTATGGGGTAAAGCTACCTTTCGTTTCATGTTAAATCTCCCAACAATTATCGAACCTATCACATGGAACATCAGTGTTTATAGGCTTCATATATTTAATTCTCTACTTTGTGAAATAGCTTTTGATTAAACATACACATCAAAAACGTATCTGGATACAGTAAGGAAACTTATATCGATATCAAATGTTATTATATTTTTGAATGAATATATACTCTCATGATGATTCCAGGTTTTCATGGTTGATTGTTCTTTTTAAAAATCTGCTGTAAATTTTCTTAGTGTTTTGTACAGACGAAAAATGGCTAAATCTGTTGAAATTTCATAAATGACCAAATTTATAAAAATATTATATAAAACAACTATGGAGAAATTCAATAATTCGTTTTCTTTTTTATCTTTCAGTCCGAGACATATTCCTGATTCATGAGGTCTATGATCAAAATGCTTTCCAGACATGACACCCTATCTGTTTTAAGTGGGCAAGATGTTAAATGCAGATGTGAGACGTTATAAAATCTCCTTCGATGCGTATATCAGGATTACAATATGTTAATGTCATCAAATTAATATTGAAATATGAAGGGATATGTCTCATGCATCTTAAAATTTGTAGTTATATCAGTCTATGACATATATCAACGTCATCACATAATTAATTCTAGAGAGCTATTCTATATTTCTGGTATTAACAATATTCATACAACGAGCGCTATTTTGTGTGCGAATATTCTGTGAAATTATCTAAATGTTCTGTAATGACAGTAACTTAGTATATATGTAAATACTATTTCTGATAATAAATACATTCTGGCATTTGGGAGATAAGAACCCATTAGAACTACAGATTGTTTATTGTAATTTTTTTAATAAGTCTTACATATGAGAACATTATAGTGAAGAACTACAAGGTGACAACAAGATCTCCGACTTAGGTTTATTTTTGAATATTATTTCATATACAGAGGTATTCTATGACATTCTATTTCACATCTAAACATGTACTAACATAATAAATGTATCTTAAGTCAATTTTCCCGCATTATACTACACAGCGTGCAACCAGCAAGGCACTTTATAGTTGCATGTGATTATCTTAAGAATTATGAAGAGCTCTATTTTGATGTGGATAGTAATCTTCCATATATCTTCAAATTCTTAGAGATTATTGAGAGATTTTAATAGATTATATTTCTTGGTTTCCAAATAAGTAGCAACTCCAGAGGAGATAAAAACAAATTCAAACTCGCTAGGTGGTCTTGAATGTCACCTGTGTAATATTAAAGAAAGTAAAAGTTTACGATCCTTCCTGACAGTTTTCCCAGATGAACTGAATGTATTTTCAGAATGTTCATAATACGAGATAAAGAAGGTTAGTTATTGATCTAAAATATCCGATGGCTTAACTTTACTATAAATACATCTAAGCCAAGTTGAAGGATTTAGAATCCCGTTTACTTTAAGTACAATTGATTCAGAAATATTCTACAGACTGCATCATTGGTTTTCCTAAGGCTAAATTGTAACTACTTTATTTCTATCTGATTCCAAGTTACCAATATTCAATTTACTTGTTTATTTTTATATAGTCTATAAGTTCAATTACGTGTGTCAGGTTTCGTAAACATGTAGTAAAATAAATTTTCAAAAATCATTATATTTGTTAGTGACTGAAATTAATTTCGCATTATTGGAGAATAAAAACTATGTACTTCCGTTTCCATACAGAACAAAGAGTAATACTCAATATAAACTAAGAATTAGAGTGAAGCAACTTTGTATACTATATATATTATAAAACGACTATCTCTAAATGACACACTTTAAGACAACTTGACGCTTTTGGTTAGTATGAGAGAAATAGTCATAAAACTCTGAAATATTCATTTAGTCGGTGCAACCGAATTTATATTGTGAGCTTATTATTATCATCAAATATGATACTTGATAACGTTATTTTAAAGTTTTAGCAATGTCTACAGTGTTATGTTTGTTATCAGTTACCTCAATAACCTTCAGTGTTACTTCTATGAAATGTTTTCTTATGCAGTTAATTAGAGCAAATAATTTTGCGTTCCAGAAACGTTTTATACTCAATCTCAGTATTGAGGAATTTTACAGATTAGGAATGTAATTGCCAGGTCTTCTTAATAAATATATACATCATACAGCAATTACATAAAATTTCAAATAACTTCGAAATAATATAACATTTATAAGGTGTTTCAAGTGGACGAAGATACTTCAATGGATACGAATATTACAGTGGCCACAATAAGGTACAATAGAAAGCGCGCGCATTGAGTTGTTTTCGATGTTCAAATTATATAATAAAGCGTCAACAATATTACTATTTAACCCTAAGTGTTATAAATATCATGCAGCCTTTATAAATATAACTCTATGTGCGTGTGTTTGTGTGTGTGTGCGTAGAGAGAGAGAGCTCTATATGTAACATACGTATAATATATACGCTGTCGATAGGTTAGGTGGTGCACAATTTGCACAGAAATATCACCTTTCATGAACTTGGAGTGCTTAGACAAAAACTTCATCCCACCAGCAGCAAGTTAGAGTGACATATGCATTTCGGCATTTTGAGACCTTTCCAATGATACGTATTCGGTACCAGCTACATGCATAGTACAGAATTCGATGCCTCTGATACAGAAAATGTAAGAAAAGAAATGAATAACATATTCCCAGGTGTTTCGAATCGAATCCCAGCTGATTGCAGAATCAAATATACGTGTTTGTGCATCTGTATGTGTGTGTGTGTGAATGTGTGTGTGTGTCTGTAATGTCTGCACTCATATCAAGTATTTCTGATTTTGTTATAC
Source organism: Octopus bimaculoides (assembly GCF_046866305.1). Lineage (NCBI taxonomy): Eukaryota > Metazoa > Mollusca > Cephalopoda > Octopoda > Octopodidae > Octopus > Octopus bimaculoides. The sequence continues at coordinate 22,381,983 of NC_142945.1, read as the reverse complement.
TTTTACGTCAGTGTCATTTCGTGTCTTTAGAAAACATAAGGCTTATTTTACATTGTCTGAATAATTCTGTTCTGTCGCTATGCCATAGGTTTGGTTCTATTTCTAGTTTCTTCACATATAGCCATAACTTGATAATATCTCTGATATGATTTGCTTCTCAGTTACAAGTATATATCTAATTAAGTGGTAACATATATGGCGTTACAATTATTGTCATACAATCTCCATGAGACACGATATAATTTCCATTAATGGCTCATTGACTTTTTGCGTCATGGTTTTGTACATTTATATAGGATGATACGTCAATATCAATACATCGAATTTTGAAAGAAATACACTACGTTACATTTTAGTACACACATGGTGAATTGGGAATGCGGATACAAGTTTACCACAAGCAATGACAACATTCATCATTAGCAAATTGATAGACAAATATAAAGATATA
>NC_142945.1:22366532-22376532 GCF_046866305.1 Octopus bimaculoides | reverse complement strand
TTATTTTAGTCATTTCATAGTGGCCTTGCTGGAGCACAGCCTTGAAGGATTTTAGTCATGCAAATCGAACCCAGAACTTAATTTTTTTTAGTATTAAGAGAGAAAGAGAGAGAGAGAGAGAGAGAGAGAGAGAGAGAGAGAGAGAGAGAGAGAGAGAGAGAGAGAGAGAGAGAGAGAGAGAGAGAGAGAGAGGTGTAGAATGTTTACTTGATATAGAATTTGTGTTTTTCAAGAAAGTATTCCAGAAATCTTTAGAATGAACAAAGTGATCTTGTCATTGGGCTAAGAAAATATATATTTATATTTACCATTGATGGCAGCTAAATACAGAAAAGCAAGCAGCTGAACAATAAATACATACGTTCATTTATAATGCGAATTATTGTTTCGCTCACCAGATTCTACTTTGATGCTTACAATATGCCTACGGATTATACCGAACTGATTCAGATACCTTTCGGGGACATGATTTAAGCTATTGTCAGAAACTATTTATGATACCGCATATAAAATATTCATAACACTGATGGTGATCCTAGCAATAAAGGAACGTTATCTATCTATCTATCTATCTATCTATCTATCTATCTATCTATCTATCTATCTACATAGATAGATAGATAGATAGATAGATAGATAGATAGATAGATAGATAGATAGATAGATAGACAGACAACAGACAGAAAGACTGACAGACAGACATACAGACAGACAGACTGACAAACAGACAGACAGACAGACAGACAGATAAACAGACAGACAGATACCCTCTTCAGACACTCTTTCATTCTCTAATATGTATATATATTGTTGTATTTGGGGATGATCATGTTGCCATTTTAGCCAATGAAAACACTCGCATTATACATTTGGTGTTCACTTACTTCAGGTTTATTTCATATTAGGTGAAGCAAGTGAACACCAGATATATAGTGCCTGTCTTTTCATTGGCCAAACTGGCAACGTGATCATCCCAAAATACAACATCTGTTTCAACACACGTATTCACATGAAGAAACTTGCCAAACGAATATATAAACGTGTATAATTTTTCTCGTCTGGCCGTAAAGCCTTCTGTTTGTTTTCCTGTCTTGTTTTTTTGTCCGCCACTACATTCCTCCATGGCTAGATTTAATTTGCGTATACAGATTTAATCTGCGATCCATGGGACGAGCCGTTTTAACGTTGCGTCCTGCCCGAAGCTCGTCGAAACGCCGGTGTTAAAACGTGGGTAGCTGATGAAGTAGAATGTTCTCTATGTGGCTCGTGTGTTCTCGTCTACGTTTGTTTGCAATGTCCTGTACCCAGATATGCACCTATACATACAGGTGGATGTCGGTATGCACATACCTGTACGTATATATGCATATACTCATTTACTTTTGTTTATATATATATATATATATATATATATATATATATATATATATATATATATATTATTACACATTCAAAGGGTAAAGATTTATCAATTTATTAATTTATTAATAAATCAACAATTAACAATTTTTACATTTTTAGCTGCTATTTCTGAACTTCGGTATATGGTGAAGCAAATGCTTGCTGATCCCTTAATTATGTTTATAAATGTATGGGAACTGTTAAATAAGTTCTCCACCGATAATGGTGCTTGCATACCGAAGGGCTTGGTAAAAATTGTTAATTGTTGATTTATTAATAAATTAATAAATTGATAAATCTTTACCCTTTTAATTTGTAATAATTATTCACTCCCTGATAGTAAACGCAAAGCTTCTGCGGTATTGTTTGTAACGCACATGGTAATTTCTTGAGGAGGAAGTAGTGGAATGGCTGGCCGAGGTAAGTTCGGTTATGCTTTCAGATTGTGTCGAGGCATAATGTTCACTCATTCATACTTGCGCGGTTTGCTAGCGTAGTCGAATGTACTACTGGAATATCATACCGATGACGGAAATTGAATTTATCATTCATAATCCAGAAACGCGTCTATGATTAACTTTAAATTGTTAGTTTTCATTGATTTTTCTTCTTGTTTTTGCCTTTGTGAGTTACAAGTAATGCTATCTGTTGGAGTCTCAGCTTTTTTTAGCTGCTATTTCTGAACTTCGGTATATGGTGAAGCAAATGCTTGCTGATCCCTTAATTATGTTTATATATATATATATATACATATACCGTCTTCATACCGTCTTCGTTCCCCCAAAAGCTTTCTTTTTAACAGGTACAATACATATGTTATTAAACATTCACTGCAACGTTGATATTTTGGTATTTTCAAACAGGTATTCTTTTCATCGCTTTTTGCTATAATATTATCTGAAAATATGACTGCACTCGAGGCGGTTATATTCTCTCAAATCTATTTTATCTCGCTTGTTATTTGCCTGAAGATTTTATTAAGAAAATAGGATTGATATTTCTCATTCGTGCTTCGTTTACACTGATGTTCTGGAATTAATAAAATAGACTGAATATTTTTCATTATATCGTGTCTAAAATATCATGGAATCAAGAAAGCAAACTATATTGAGTTGAAGTTTTCATTTTTGTCTTATATATTTCTCACATAATTTTTTTATGATTAAAATTGTATTGATAAAGCAAAATGTGCAAGATTTGACCTACTACTGGCAACATTCACGCAACTGTCTCGGTGAGTAGAGAAACCCTTTGCATTTAATGAGTGATTTTGCATACACACACATATATATATGTATATATATATATATATATATATATATATATATATATATATATATATATATATATATATATATATATATATATATATATATATTATATATATATATATATACACATATATACATACATATATATACATATATATATATATATATATATATATATATATATATATATATATATATATATATATATATATATATATATATATATATATATATATATATATGTATATATGTATACCTGTGTATGTATATATAGGTATATGTATAGGTATCTATACATATTTACTTATGCATAGTTGGGATACAACTTTTTTGCAACTCCATAGTCCTTTATCATATTCTGAGGAGCCCTTGCTAAAAAACAATGAACATCAATGGTTTTTTTTTTGCATTGATCTAAAATGTTCACCAATGACTGACTTTGAAATTTTTATACTCGGTTGCATTTCGTTGGGTTTACACAAACTAGAACCCTGGTTGAATAATAAATATAAAAAAAAGGAGTAAAGATCCAAAACGTTTAATCCATAACTGCTAAAAGAATTGTGTTCTGCATTCCAAAACAATAAAAAGAAGGTAAGTCATATAAAGTCAAATTAGTCAATACTCAATTTGCGGCAAGTCTTTAGAATGAAATGCAATGACAGGTTAGCTTTGTTCTTGTATGTGGCGTGTCCTTCTTGCATGACTTTAATTGCTCGCTCACAGCATCGATCTATTCTGCTGATCTTTAGTTTTGATGGCTCATGTTTTCAGGGTTTTGTCAAGCATTTCAAAGCCGTCTTGTAGAGTAGTAAGGCTTGCGATAGATCTGCATAATCTTCAGCGCTATACACTTGGTCACTGAAACAGTGGTCTGCCCACTCGTATGACGAGAACTGGCAGATCATCAATGTTCTTCTCACATGTGATATGAGGTAAAATGCAAGAAGGGCTAAAATTGCTGCGAATTCCATCTGGTATTACTATTGTTCGGAATTTTCTGAAACTTGATGATCGGTAGGTCTCTGTGCATGGATTAAGTGGAACAAAAACTTCATATCATCTCTCCAGCTAGCTTGGTCTTCAGTGACATGAAATCCATTCTAGAAAGTACCTTAGAGTTCTTCAGAACTTGTCATGAGTTCTTTGACAAAAAATATTCGCTATTGGGCGAATTGCTGGCGCCTTCTAGCTCCTCATCCATAACGACGTGCAGGATTATGTCCAAGATATGGTCTTGGCAGCTCACGTATTGTGGTTTATCATAGCCCTTGCTCAAGAACATTCACTGCAGTCTAACCACTACCTCACCCGTTCATCTTGTATACACATTGGTTGTATCAGCAATGATCATTGAGATTGTACTCCGCATGTGAAATTCGTCCAAGACGCTTTTCAGTCCTTTTGAAATGGTCTCAGCCTTGCCATCACACAGCGTGAGAGTAGCCAGCTTGATTTCACTTGTTTCCTTCTTGATAACAACTGCTTGATTTTCATTTCTGTCAATATGTTTACCATCGACATGCAGGTTTCATTTCTGATTGCGTAGAGAATCGATCAAATATTTCTTCATTTCACCTGCTTTCTTGAAGGGTGCCTTGCAACTACCTTGTTCACTACGAGCCGGGATGTCAATGCCCTCTTCTGACGACTGTTTGCAGCTTTTCACTGCTTTGTCGGTAGTGATGTTTGTTCTAGTTACAAGTCTCGTACCATTTGCAGATTTGTTGTACCTTCTTGTGGAGGAATAAGTACCAAATATCATTTGGATTAACTCTGTCATCTTCACCGTAATTGTACTCTTCAATCTCTTCTTCAGAGTAACTGTCAGAATCCAGGGCTATTGGGTTTGATAAAGAATGGGAGGCTTCAGCATCAGAGCAAGGGTTATGCTTGTACATATACAAGCAAATAAATAATATATGTTGTATATATATATATATATATATATATATATATATATACATGAATAAATGGGTATGTGTGTGTTTTTTTATATAACCTTCTATGAAGGTGTTCTTTAATTACCTGTTATAGGAATACATCTCATGCTTGTGTTTAGTAATTAAATACGGCCCCCTGTTTTAACAGTAGATCAATACATATATTTGTCAATACACACACATACACGCGCGCGAGCGCGCGCGTGTGTGAAGAAGTCTCTCAATTCTTCAAATTTTGTAGTAGAGCTGACAAAATTTAATGCAATATGCATGTGAAATTTCATATGTAAAAACGCTAAGGAGAATGAATATAATTATTGAATAAACATCTTTTCACCGCAGACAACGCACCGGACTTAGAAATGAATCTCATTTCTAGATTTGATCAATTTTATTACAAACTACACTTGGTTATTTGTTTTTGTTCATTTCATATTATTCGAATATATATTATATTGCACAATAGTTATAAAATTTTATTGACAAGTGGAAGCGCTTGTTTGACTCATTAACACTTAGTGCAACGTCGTCGATAAATCACTATTCTTATTAGGTTCATTTATGGTCGTAAGTTCAAAGAGGTGTACTCATAATTAACATTTCTACTATCTTCGCACGGTGAAGTGTGTGTAGACAACAAACATTGTCGAGTAGAAGAAAACGTTGTAATCGTAGATGAGGACGGGCTGATGAGTACGAGCCACTTTAGGTATGATGTGAGAAAACAAGCATGTCACTGGTAATCTATTGCAACTTCATTTCCTATGCCAGCCTGAATTATAATGTATTCAGCTTCAGAGAATAGACTTTATGATAATGGATATTAGTTACTCATATGGCATTATCAAACATCTACTCCGTTAGTTTTGCTCCTTCTGATAATTCTTTGAGCAAAGATAACTTCATAATCTTGGAACTACCCAATAGTGTATATATCACAGTATATTGCATATTTTCAGGTCGTTTCACAACTCAAAATTATCAGCTAAGTAAACGGACACTGAAAGCGAACAAAATACGAAATAGAATTTTAATATAGTGGTAACACATGTATACATTTCTCATGTTAAGTATTACACTGAATATCATCTTTCTTTATGTCTACGTATATAAAGAGGGCTATTTTGCGATAGTTCTTTGTTAAATAGAACAAGTCTGATACTCAGAAATGAAATTATGTTCAATATGCTCTGCATTAGCTTTAAAACGTCTCAATCAACACAGCTTGGCTGAATACGTATGTTTAAAAATCAAACAGATAGTATAAGACAAAATCCTGCGTCGCACTTATATTTCCCAAGAGAAATGAATTTTGGCCGTCAGGACTCAAAACCCTTGTTTTAATATCACAATTAAACAGCGTGTATTTTTGCTTTTAAAAAAAAATGTGGTGAGGTCGTAGACGCATCGTGGAGAATTATTCAATATCATGTTTGCGTCTATCAGAATCGTCTATCTTTAAGGTGAAAAAACAAAACCGACGTATATGACATGTATGTAAAACATATTCCTGTTTTTTGAAAAAAGTTTTAAATTATTGACCCCCATCCCTTGAAACTCGCCCGAGTAATGAAAAACTTTCATGCCAAATTTGGTACAGATTGATCCAGCGGTTTGGCTGTGCATGGAGGAAACACACCCACATGGACAGTGAATATTATAGACACCGTGCTTACAGAGTATATACAGAGCAGGTAGAAAAAGAGGTAGACCACTCTAACAATGAATAAATTGGTCTAGGTCACTCAGTATCTATTTCAACTTTTCATGGCATAGAAAAATTATGAGTGAAGTGGGGAACACATAAATCTGCGTTACTCCTTGACAAAAATGATAGGTTGTATGGCTACGGGAAATTGTAGATTCGAATTTGAATCTGATATAGAACCAATATCCAAGTAGAAATAGTGACATCGAATTTAAATATGAAGTACCGAGTGTATGTGGCTAATCTTATTTGGTCCATTCCACGAACAATTATTCGAATAACTACTGTCGAGATCATTAACTTATGTCTCTGGAATATTGAACTTTAAAATTTATAAAGTTTATCGTATAAATTAAAAGCTATCCTACAGTGTATAAGAATGTGTCCGTATGAAAACATTTTGTTATTTAGTAACCTTACTGTTTCTTTTTTACAAAACCTCTTGTTCCATTATCACAACTAAAAAGCGTTTCGGAATCGTTTACCTTTAAAGTGAAAAAACAAAACCAACGTAATTTCCAGACAACCAAATTTGGTATAGGTTCCTCCAGCGGTTTGGTCGTGCATCGAGGAAACATACACGCACGCACGTACACACACACACACACACACACACACACACACACACACACACACACACACACACACACACACACACACACAGTAAGAAGAAAAGTGAAACAATTAGTGAAAGAAGAAAACTGAAATTATTATACTTCTCCATAAGAGAAATCGGAAGGGTCGTACAGGTGGGGGGGGGGGGGGCTACAGCCCCCTATATGAGGAGGGGCTAAAATATTTTTTATACCCACTACCCACATTTCTCGAGTAATGAAAAACCTTCATACCAAATCCGGTACAGATTAGTTCACAGTGTGGCCGTGCGTAGAGGAAACACACACACACTCAATGACTTTTATATGTGTGTGTGTGTGTGTGTATATATGTATGTATGTATGTATGTATATTTACATGTAAATATATACATATAGATGCATATATACATATAGATGCATACACATGCTCACACACACATGAAATTACTTGCACACACGCACGCACATATATAGATATGCCCGAATATAAACATGTCTATATGTACATGGGTTGGGAATTTTCTACATCTAAATGTATTTAAATAAACATAATAGTCTATATTATTGTTATCAAATCATTTCTAAATATCGTGTTTGAAATAAATAATTGTTCTTTATTTGTAGCCGTAAACAACATGTAGCTCTTAGTCAAGATTTTAATCTCTGCTAGCATTCATTTTATAGCATTACACCACCGTGGGATTTTAATATAGCAGTCATTCGAGTCCAAACCCTCCATGCCAATTTGTCTTGCATTCTGTGTACCGGTTTTTTTATTTATATATGTGTGAATGTGATGTGTGTGTGTGTGTGTGTGTGTGTGTGCGTGCGTTTGCGTGTGTGCAAATGTGACATATTTATTTGATGATATCTTCAACCTGCCCCCAGTCTTACCAACTTTTAAGAATTTTGTTTTTGCCAAATAACGAAAGCCTACGTCCATATAAATCATTCAGGGTATTTGAGACTCATCGACGATCTTCAGTTTCATCTGCTGAATAGCACCACGTGAATTTCTTCAACTATTACGAACACAGTCCTTATTTGCAGTTGTAAATGTTTTTAATTTACGTCCCATTTCGACGCCCATTTTCACTCAAATTCTGGTGTAAATCTATACATTTCTTATTGAATTAAATGTACTGAAAATAATGATTCATAGATTATCTTAATCATAGATCTTTTTGCGTAGAACATTTATTCTGAAGTTGAACAGCTCCAGCAATGCTAGGTATAGCAATGCCTAATATGAAAAGATTATTCAGTGAACATATCAGTAATGAAATACAATTTTTTTTTGTTTTTTTTTTTTCCTAAACTATCATTTCACAGAATCAATTGACGTCGTATTGGCCGAAAATTATAAAATAACTAGACACTAGTATAACTTTTGTCGGCTTCAAAGATTCGTGTATTTGTATAGAATCAGTGAGTAAACACCTTTTTAAATCAAACGAATATCCGTGTCTCTGAGATTAATTTGAACAAATAGTTGAAGAAATGTAATTGAAATATTTTCTTATTTCACGCTGCATCAAATAGCGTCGTCGTAGTATATTTACATATAATAATTATGAGGAAGATAACGATTCTAATGATAATAATATTGCTAAAAACACATATTATTTCCTACTCTAGACACAAGGCCCGAAATTGTTGGAGTGGTGAGCAGTTGATTAGATCGACCTCAGTAAGCAAATGGTAATTAATTAATTGAACTCGAAGGGATGAAAGGCATAGTCGACCTCGGTGGAATTTGAATTCAGAATCTAAAGACAGACGAAATACGGCTAAGATTTCGCCCAGCGAGCTAACGTTTCTTATTTCTTTATGGCCCACAAGGGGTTAAACATAGAGGGGACAGACAAGGACAGACAAAGGGATTAATCAATTACATCGACTCCAGTGCGTAACTGATACTTAATTTATCGACCCCGGAAGGATGAAAGGCAAAATCGACCTCGGCAGAATTTGAACACAGAGCGTACAGACAGACGAAATACAGCTAAGCATTTCGCCCGGAGCGCTAACGTTTCTGTAGGTTCGCCGCCTTTACTAATGACACGTAACAATGACAACAATGATAGAGATTTCGATGACGATGGCGGATCCTGTAGCGACGGTGTTGTAGTTGGTAATAGTGATAGCTGGTGTTGCAGGTGCTGGCGCTGGTTGAATCGGTGGTAGGGATATTGGTGGTTGTCTTCAATACTATAATGAAGGTGATGACCATGGTTTCGGTATTGATTTCAATAGCAGAGTTAATATGATTGTGATAACATGTGAACACATTCTCGGCAATATTATTTATTTCGCTTCTTTACTTTTATCGAATACTATCTCGTTACATGCAAAACACTTTTAACTCTATGTACTCCTTAGATTTACCAAATAATATTTTGCATTTACCGAACAATGGATTTACCAAATCATTATAATTCTATATCTTCGATTATTTTGCGATGCTGGTGGATATATACCCTATAATCTTGTACCAATACTATTCAGCGCATTGTTGTATGACCTAACTATTTTGCAATGGGAGAATTTTTGAAATAGGAATGAAATGCTAAGTAATTTAAGGAGATTATCAATGTATTTTGTGCTAATTGATCTCTTTCTGCACAAACGTTAATATATATGCCTACAATTTAATAAAACAGGGATATTCAAAATAATTTACATCATAGATCGTTGGGTGTTGTGCATAGCTATTGCAATTCATTCTCATTATATACGTGTGTACCTGTCAAAACTTACGCTTGATACCTTTTAACTGCGGCATCTGTTTTAGCTTCAATTCGCTCACAGCATCCATTACTTCTCGAATATATTTATTTAATATATACTTAACAGTTGCAAGTCTTCTATCAATTACTTGTTAGAAAGCTAGTGGGCAAGTTAGAGAGTTGCATATACAAATGTCGTATCATAATGCAAAACAATCAAGATAAGCAATCTAGTTTAAGACCATTTTATGATATATATATTTCACACGTATCAATGAAATTTATTCAAAGTCAAATAAGAAGATATGTTGAAAGGTTCTGAACATTTGTATCATAGAAAACATAAATAACA